>NC_045441.1:36859477-36931525 GCF_002776525.5 Piliocolobus tephrosceles
AACAACAACAACAACAACAACAACAACAACAACAACAACAACAACAAATTTCTTTTCAATTTATTAAGGCTTGTTTTATGGTCTATGCTGGAGAAAGTTCCATGTACCCTTGAAAAGAATGTTCATCTGTTGTGATAGGTATTGTGTTCTATAGACATCTGTAATATTTAGTTTGTGTGTAGTGGTTGTTCAAGTCTTTTGTTTTCTTGTTGATATTCTTGTAAATTATTTTATCTGTTAATAAAATTTGAGTATTGATATTTCTGATTATTATTGTAGAATTGCCTATTTCTCCCTTTACATCTGTTGACTTCTGTTTTTATGTCTTTGAGGACTCTGTTAGGTACATAAATCATCACAATTTTGTATCTTCCAGATGTAAGGCTTATTTCATATCTTTTATAGTCTTCTTTCCTTCTTGTATTCTTCCTGGTCTTTTTAGATAGTGCTGGCACTATACCTGATGAAGCAACTTTTGCAAAAATCTTTGTGAAACTTTCTTAGGTTTCAGTAATATTCATCCATCAGACAAAAGCCAGGTGGTTTTGAAATAACCTCTTCTCTATTTTTTGGCTTCTGCATAGATGGCAGAGGGAACCACACCACAAAGCTTCCTAGAGGTCCTCTGGTTTGGTTGAGTAGACCTGTGAGACACTCTTGATCTTTTAAAAAATTTTTAAATTTTACATATGTAACAAACCTGCACATTGTGTACATGTACTCTAGAACTTAAAGTATAATAATAAAAGATATCTATATATATTATAAATAACCCAATTAAAGAAAACAAATAACCCAGTTAAAAATGATCAAACAACCTGAAGAGACATTTCTCTAAAGAAGACATGCAAATGGCCAACAGATACACGAAAACATACTAAATTAATAGTCAACAGAGAAATGCAAATGAAAACCACGATGAGATATAACCTTATATCTGTTAGAATAATTAATATTAAAAAGACAAAAGATAACACATGCTGGGGAGGTTGTCAAGAAAAAGGAATTCTTCCACATTGTTGGTGGGAATGTAAATAAGTATAGCCATTATAGAAAATAGTGTAAAAGTTCTTTAAAAAATTAAAAATAAAACCACCATATGATCAAGGAATCCCATTACTTGGTATATATCCAGGGAAATGAAATCAGTATATTAAAGAAATATCTATACTCTGATGTTTATTGCAGCACCATTCATAATAGTCAAGACATGGAATCAACCTAAGTGTTCATCAATGGGTGAATGGATAAAGAAAATATGGCCTATGTACATAATAGAATACTATTCAGTCTTAAAAAAGAAGCAAATGCTGTCATTTGTGACAACATGGATGAAACTGGAGAACATTATTTTAAGTGAAATAAGCTAGGAACAGAAAGGCAAATGCTACATGATCTCACATATATGCAGAATTTTTAAAAGTTGAAGTCACAGAAATAGAGAGTAGAATTGTGGTTACTAGGGGCTGGGAAGGGATGTGGTGGGGAGATGTTGGTAAATGGATATGATATTTCAGTTATGTAGGAGAAGTAAGTTCAAGAGATCTATTGTGCAACATGGTGACTGTAGGTAATAACGTTTTTTATTCTTGAAAATCTCTAAAAGAATAGATGAGTTTTCTCACCACAAAAAAATATGTGAGGTGTTGCATGTGTTGATTAGCTTGGTTTAGCCACTTCACAAGGTATACATATTTCAAGACATCTTTGTTGTACATGATAGATATAATTTTTATTTGTCAACTGTAATAATAAACAAATAATAGTTTGTGACAGGTTAAAAAAAATAAAATCTACCAAGTGCATTCAAACACATACACGTAAAATGTCGTTGGAAGGGTAAAAAGATGCTGGTAATGGAGTTTGCCTCCAGGGGAGGAAACCGAGTAGCTGAAGGATTCTATAGCCCCCGTAGATTTGCACTATTTTAGCAACTGAAAATAATTAAAAGACAAAGAAAAATAAAAATAAGTACGCTACTCAAAAAATTTTTTTTTCATTTAGGACGTTTATTAGTAGTAGAAAATATCAAATGAATTAGCAAATGTGTTTTTATATATGATAAATTTATAATATATAGTACATATATTTATATAAATATATAAATATATGTATTATATATAAGACATACATTTTTACTGTGTTAAAATATACATAATATAAATTTTACCATTTTAACCATATTTAAGTGTACAGCTCAGTGGCATTACGCACATTCACATTGTTGGGCAACCGTCACCACCATCCATCCCCAGAACTTTTTTATCTTCTCAAATTGAAACTCTATACCAATTAGACAACAACTCCTCATTTCTCCGTCTCCCAGTTCCTGGAAACCACCATTCTAGCCCATGTGGCTATGAATTTAACTACCTCATATAAATGGTATCATACAGTATTTGCCCTTTTGTGACTGGCTTATTTCACTTAGAGTAAGAGTTTCAGAGTTTATCCATGTTGTAGCAAGTGACAGAATTTCATTCTTTTATAAGGTTGAATAATATTCCAGTATATGTATGTATCACGTTTCATTTATCCATTTATCTGTTGATGGACATTTGTATTGCTTTCATCTTTAAACTACTGTAATAATGCTGCTATTAAAATTGGTGTTCAAATATCTGCTCAAGCCCCCTGCTTTTACTTTTTTTGAGCATATAACAAAAAATGGAATTACTGGATCCTATGGTATGTTAAATTTTTTGATAAATTACCGTATCATTTTCCACAGTGATTGCACCATTTAACATTCCCAGCAGCCATGAACTAGGGCTCCAATTCCTTCACATCTTCACCAATGCTTGTTATTCCACTTTTTAAATAATAATCATCCTAATGGGTGTGAAGTGGTATCTTATTGTGGTTTTGATTTGCATTTCCTTAATGACTAGTAATGTTAAGCACCTTTTCATGTGCTTATTGACCATTAGCATATCTTCTTTGGAGAATCCTCTAGTAAGGCCTTTGTCCATTTTTGAATGGGGTTGGTTTTTGTTGTGGTGGTGAGTTGTAGAAGTTCTTTATATTTTCTGGATATTAATCTCATATTCGAAATATAATTTGCAATTTTTTTCTCTTTCCATGGGCTACCTTTTTACTCTATTAATTGTGCTTTTTCTTGTACTGAAGTTTTTAATTTTAATGGAATTTAGCTTACCTATTTTGCTGTTGTTGTTGCCTGTGCTTGTAGTGGCAAATCTAAAAAATCATTGGCAATTGCAATATCCTGAAGTTTTTTCCTGTGTTTTCTTCCAAGAAGTTTATAGTTTTAGCTTTTGCATTAAGGTCTTTGATTTATTTTGAGTTAATTTTCTATACTGTGTATGGTAGGTGTCCATTTTTATTCTCTTACATATGGATATCCAATATTCCCCACATCAGTTATGGAAATGACTTTTTCTCACTGAATGGTTTTGGCTCATTTGTTGAAACCAATTGACCAAATATGTGACTATTTCCTTCTGAGTTCTCTGTTTTATTCCATTGGTCTTTATGTCTGTTTCTGTGCCAGTTCCACACTGTTTTGATTGCCATGGCTTTGTAGTAACCTTTGAAATAAGAAAGTGTGAATTCTCCAACTTTTTTCATATTTGTCAATATTGTTTTAGCTATTCAGGGTCCCTTGGGATTCTGTATGCATTTTAAGATTAATATTTCTTTTTCTCCATAATGTCACTAGAAACTTTTAAAGAATGGTGTTGATTAGTTTAGATAACTTTGGATAGTATTGATATCTCAAAAATATTAAGTTTTCCAGTCCATGAACATAGACACAAGTGGAACATCCTTCCACTTGTTTGTGTCTTTTTCATTTTCTTCAGTAACATTTTGTAGTGTTGAGTGTACAAGTTGCTTTCCCTCATGGTTGAGTTAATTCTTCAGTATTTTATTCTCTTTTATGTGATTGATTGTAAATGGAATGATTTTCTTAATTTCCCTTTTTCAGATTGTTCATTGCTAATGGAAGAAGTGCAACTAATATTTGTGTGTTGATTTTGTATCATGAAACTTCGGTGAATTTGTTTATGATTACTAACATTTTGTTTTTATGTGAATGTGTGTATATATTTTAGAGTTTTATACATCTAAGACTACGTCATCTGCAAACAGAGATAATTTTAATTCATCCTTTTTAATTTGGATGACTTTTATTTCTTTTTGTTGCCTAATTGAGCTGGCTAGGACTTCCAGTGCTATCTTGAATAGAAGTGGCGAAAGTGAGCATCTTTGTCATAGTCCCAATCTTAGTGGAAACATTTTTAGTCTTTCAATATTGAGTACAATATTGAGTGTGGGTTTTTCATAGATGGCCTTTATTATGTTTAGGTAGTTTCCTTTTATTTCTGGTTTGTTAAGTGTTTTTATCATAACAAAGTGCAGAATTTTGTAAAAGTTTTTTATGTGTCAATTGAAATGACCATAGGTTTTTAAAATTTTATCCTTTTAATGCGTCGTATTACACTGACTTTTTTTGTGTGTTGACTCATCCTTGCCTTTCAGGAATAAATCCTCCCTTGTCATGATGTATAATTGTTTTAATATACTGTTGAATTTGGTATGCCAGTATTTGTTGAGAGTTTTTGCATCAATATTCATATGGAATATTAGTTGGTAGGTTTTTTAAATTATAATTTTGGTAATTCCTTTGGCTTCGTAACTCATTCTGTGAGGCTAGCATTGCCCCATACAATGCATTAGGAAGTTTGTTCTCCTCTTCAATTTTTTCGAAGACTTCTAAGAGGCTTGTTGCTAATTCTTTATAGGTTTGGTAGAATTTACCAGTGAAGACATTTTAGCTGCAGTTTAAGTTTTTGGTGGGAATATTTTAATAATTGATTCTATCCCCTCACTAGCTATAGGTTTACTTAGATTTTCAATTGCTTTTTGATTCAGTCTTAAAAGTTTGTGTATTTTAGGAATTTATCCATCTTATCTAGGTCATGAAGTATGTTGGTACACGTTGTTCATGCTATTATTATAATCTTTTTATTTCTGTAAAATTGGCAGTAACTTTCTTTTCTGACTTCAGTTATTTGAACATTCTTTCTTTTTGTCTTAGTCAATCTAGCTAAAGGTTTATCTATTCTGTTGATCTTTTTCAAGTACAAATTATTGACTTCATTGATTTTTCCCTATTGTTTTTCAACCTTGTATTTTATTCATCTCTGCTTTAGTATTTACTTCATTATTTCTACTAGAGTTAGGTTTAGATTTTTTCTTCTTTTCTTATTTTTTAAGGAATAATGTTAGAATGTCTACTTGAAGTCTTTCTTCTTACATAACAGAAGGATTTAGAGCTATACATTTCCTTCTTAGTGCTGCTGCTTCTGCACCCCAGAAATTTTGGTATATTGTGTTCTCACTTCATTTGTTTCAGGGTATTTTCTAACTTTTCTTGTGATTTATTATTTGAATCATTTGTTTTTTTGACTGTGTTTTAAATTTCCACATATTTGTGAGTTTTTCTGGTGTTTTTCTGTTGTTGATTTCTAGTTTCCACTGTGTTCTGTAAATTTTGTGTGATTTCAATCTTATTTAAAACGTATTAAGACTTGTTATGTTGTATAACATATGATCTATCCTTGAGAATGTTTCATATACACTTAAGAAAAATATGTATTCTGCTGTTGTTGAGTAGAATGATCTGTTTATGTCATTTATGTACAATAGTTCTATAGGGTTGTCCAATTCTTTGTGTCTTTGTTGATATTCTGTCTGGTTATTTTAACCAATTTTGAGAGTGAGGTATTGAGGTTTCCTACTGTTACCGTAGTGCTATTTTTCCGTTCATTTCTGCCAATATTTGCTTCATATGTTATGAGCTCTCATGAGGAATACCTATGCATCTCCAATTGGTACATCTTCTTAGTGAATTGACTCTTTTATAAAAGGGTCAACATAATGTTCTTTGTCTTTTGCATCTACTTTTTACTTAAAGTTTATTCTATCTGATATTAGAATAGCCACCCTTCTGTCTTTTGGTTACTATTTGCATGAAATGGCTTTTCCCATCATTTTACTTCTAATCTATGTGTATCCATAGACTTAAAATGTATCTCTGATAGAAGCATGCATTTGGATCCTGATTTTTAGTCAATGCTGCCCATCTATGTCTTTGGTTTATATATTATTTATATATTGCTTTCCTGATTTTCTTTAGTTCTTCATCTGTGTTTTCCTTTAGCTTTTGGAGATTATTTGACAGTTGCTTTAAAATCTTTATTTAGTATGTGTTTCTTCAGAGACTGTTTCTAGAAATGATTTCTTCTTTTAATGGGTCAGATTTCCCTATTTTTCTTTGTCTAAAGAATCATTTGCTGGGAGCTGTGCACTTGATAAAATAGCCACTTCTCCTAATCTTTGCAAATTGGTGTGGAATACTTCTGCTAATTAGTGATCCCTTGAGTCTTGAGATCAGCCTGGGGTAACGGCTTATGGTCTTCTTAGTTATTTTCTGGGTGGTATTTTCATGTAACCTATCTGAGCCTCTGTAAATGTGTGCTATTGCCTATTTCTTCTGATGTTCCTTGCCACTTCCAAATGCCTTAGCTTTTCAGAAAGTCTCACCTTTTATCCCAATGCCTCAAATGTTTTAATGTATTCCCTATCCATAATCTTTTTGCCTCAGGCACCCATACACCTGCACTCCTCCTTTAGTTTTCATGTGCTCTGATGCCCACCAAATGCCTTCCATGGTTTCCAATCTTAGATCTAAACTATGCTCTTATTCTTGTGTGCTTACTGAATCAGGTGAGACAGATACCAGTCCTTTGGGCACTCTACAGCCAGGCAAGAATTTTGAAAACGATTTGCACTTTGCTCTTTCTGCCCTGAAGGAGAGATCAGGAATTGAGCCATTTCTTTGACCCCACCAATATGGGAAGAGGTGAGCAAAGTCAAGTAAAACACCACAGAATTTTTCCTATCATTTCAGTGTGTTTTGTTTGTTTGTTTTTGATTAATAGTTTGGTTGGTGGCTGTAGATCTTAGACTAACTTTCAGAGCTCTTGTAAAGTTGTTTTAGTCAGTCTGTAGTTGTTTATTTAGTGTTTCTATGGGGACAGGGGAGTTTGGACTTTCTAATCTGACATCTTGCTGATGTCACTCTATCCTCTTAATCTTTTTAGGGGGCCAATTTTTTGACTAAATACTGGCATTTTGTGAGCTTTTTGAGGTTTGAGCAGAAGGTTCTATAGTCACATACTCAGCCTTTTTTTTCCTGCCATGTTATCAATAGCTTTTCTTGACTTTTACTACTTTTTCTTTTTTTAACTGTTGAAGCTGAGAGTTATCAAAATTTTATCAGTTTATTTACTTATTTTTTGTTTACTTGTTTGTTTAACATTTCTTTCCTCATTTTATCTCTCTCCTCTCTCATTTTACTATAAGTTCCAGTAGCAACGAGGCAGCACCTTCAATTCTTTTTTGGAAATCTCCTTAGCTAAATATCCAACTTTGTTTCTAACAAATTCTATTTTCCACATAACCACATAACTGCAGGAGACAATTTTGCTAAGTGTTTTTTTTTTTAAACTAATGATCTAACCAAGGAAATTTAGGTTTTCTCTAGCATGCTTCCAAAAACCCTTTCATCCAAACCCTTTCCGTGATTTCAAGTTACCCTTACATTTTTAAGTATTTGTTATGTCACTTCTCCATTTCCTGTTTCCAAAATTTATTTTAGTTTTCTGTTGCTATTGATAAATTACCATCAACTGAACAGATTAAAACAATACCTATTTATTGTCTCACAGTTTCTTTTGGTCAAGGGGCTGGGCACAGTCCAACAAGTTCTCTGCTTAGGAGCTCACAAATCTGAATAAAGGTATCATTAGGACTGCATTTTTATCTAGAACTCAGGGGTCTCTTCCAAAATTGTTTAGGTCCTTGGCAGAATCAGTTCCTTGAGGTGCCCATTTTTTGGCTGGCTGTCAGCTGGGGGCTGCTTTCAGTTCCAAGAAGTCACCCTCAGGTCTTAGCTACATGATAAAATGTTTACGAGAATCTAATAATCATATTTTCTTTAAATTCTCTCTTACATATAAAAGTTATTAACAAATGTATCTCAAAGGAAATGAATGCTCAGAAATTAAACCTTTAGGCAAAATGCTAATAACCAAAAGAGAAAATAATGTGTATGTCCAGTTAAAATAAATCTTGACGTAAAGAGTATAGAGACCAATTGTGATATATGCAGGAGAATATTACTACATAGCAATTAGATAAGCAAAAAATGCATTTATGGAATTAACAGACTTTTGTAATGCTATGCAACTCCTTTTACATAAAGCGCAAAAACAGGCACAATCATACTAAAGTGATAGATTCACCCTTGGGCATAAATACTTGTATAGGAGCTCTATCAGAAGTAAACTGGCAGTTTACTGCTTCAAAGTGAGCAGGATAATCTGTTTTGATTAATTTAAAGGCAACTGATTAGCATTCTTAATGAGATTTGTAAAATGTCTTCACCTTGGTCATATGACATAGTTTAATTGTGGGAGTGACAGCTATTGTATTCAAGGTCTCACTCACACTCAAGGGGAGGGGATTGTCCAGGGGTTTGTGTCACTGGGGGCTACTTTAGACTTCTTCCTACCGAAACAGTATTATAACAAGCTAAACTGAATTTCCACAACTTAAGCCTCTCTTCATATTTATTAGCCATTTGCATTTCCTCTTTTGTAACAATGTTGTTCCTTACCTTTACACATAAATTACGTATTTATTTAAGAATAGTGTTCTAAATTTATTGTCACTAACATAAATTGCGTACATCTTATAGTAAATGGCATAGATGTTAATTGTACAACCAGATGGATTTTTCCATGGTACATACCTGTGTAACCACCACCCAGATTGAGCTAGAACATTCCCAGTACTTCAGCAGTCACCCTCACATCCTCTCCAGGTCAAATCCCTCCCCACAAGGGTGACTGAATTACTTTAGAATAATTGTGCCTGTTTCTGAACTTTATATAAAAGGAATCATACAGTATATATAAAAGTCTGTGTTTTTTTCTATATGTATGTATGTTGTCTCTGAAATACATCGATGTAATTGCTTGTGTAATTTCTGTGTAGTAATATTCCCTGCATGTATAATAATTGGTCTCTACATTCCACTGTTTATGTCAAAATTTATTTAAACTGGATATACACATTATTTCTTTTTTGATTATTAGCATTTTGCCTAAAGCTTTAATTTCTGAGTGTGCAGTTTTAAAAAATATTAGTTAATAACTTTTTTATGTAAGTTTGAATTTAATGAAAATATGATTATTAGGTTATCATAAATGTTTTGTCAACATGAGAATTTAGGATAATTTATGTTGAAGATGTATTGTCTCTATATATCCTCTTTATTATGCCTATACATCTGTTTTAAAAATGATAATTTTATGTTCTGAATTTGGAGAACATTATTAAAAAACCCATGTAAATAATTTGGAAATAAAACACGTGCAATAAAAGCTAATGCTATATGAAAAAGAGTGATGTTTTGAATTTAAGAAAGAGCCTGGAAGAAAGAAAAATTATGGTTTTATTGCCATTATAAAATATGATATAAAAATGTAATTTTATTTATCATTCAAATTATAAATCTGGGACCTGGAATGTGTATTATTTAAGAATCAATTTAAGTATTTCATTACCAAATAAGAAGTAAGTCCGGGATGCATTAAAACAAATTTGGTATGGGATTGCCTACGTTTGCCAATTTTATTATATTCTGCAAATTCCTCCTATAAAACTCCACATGAGGCCTCAACCTAAGTCCAGTTTATGCTACTTAGTAGATATAACTTAATCACAACATTAGCTCAGGATATTGGACTCAGTGTTCATTAATGTCTTCTAAGTAAAGTGATTTAGTTGCTTTTTGTGTTGTGTGTGTATGTGATCTAGGCTGGAGAAATTCAATTTCTACAATAACCATTTACAAAAGCCTTTCTCCTCCTGTTGGTGCCCTCAAAGATTATTCTTTTGTTGTTGATTCCTACTCCTGGGCTGCACCTGCCTGTGGGCACCCCTTCTCTCTACAGATGCCATATGTCTTCAGAAACAGTCTTTTAAGGGCTAGCTCTGAAATAACTCACTCCTTGCTTTTCTGAGGGATTGATGAAGGCAAAATAAAATATAAAATATGTACTTTTTAATCATAGGGACCCGAGTAGCTCTGTAGAAATGAGTTATGAAGACCGATGCCTGCAACTGCACTTTTCTCCTTGTCTCTGCACTGCAGAGTGTGGAAGTCACTTCTTCATGGAGAAAGAAACTATTCATTAGCTGCCTGAAGTGGATCGGACACTATGATAGGCACTTTACGTGATCTGGATTTTCTCACTTCATCATTACAGTTTGCAAACAGACTTTCCTATCTCTGTTATTGGATGTTATAGAGATGTGATTTGGATTTCTGGGCAGTGTTGAGAGCCCTGTTACTAAGAATCTACTATAGAGACTGCAAACTGTAAATGATAAAAATGCTAAACTTACTGAGAAAAAAGAATGAAAACTGTGCAATGAGTAACAACAAATTAGCATGATGAAACCTACAAGAGAACTGTGTGCTAAATGTTGGAGGAACATGTAGCACAAAGTAAATAACTGCTCAGAAGAGCTGAGCGGCTTCCAGAGGAGGGACTGTATAAACAGAGGCTGTGTAAGTGCAGTACCATGGCCAGTGTCCATGGGGGCCAGCTTTTACTCTAGATCAAGTCAGGTGGCATGAACACACAGAGTGTCCCATTCCATCGCCGAGCTGCTGGGTTGAGGAATCAATCAGTCAAACTCTCACGTTGCCTACATGTAAACTCTTCAAGAAAATGACTTCCCCAGTTGTATTATGACTTCCCCAAGTTGTAGTTTTATTGGCAGCTCAGGCTGCCAAACAAACTACTACAAACTGAGCGGCTTAAACAACAGACATTCGTTATCTCACAGTCATTTTGTAAACCTTTAAACTGAGGTTTAGAGATGTTATCTGATTTAGCCAAACCCTCAGCAGGTTCAGCATGAAACTCCCATCCAGGCACAATGCCTATATGTATCCTCTTTCTTACAGCTATACATCTGCCACTGCAGTTCCTTTGGGTCCCTTTTTAAATAATTTTTATGTTTTGAAAAGACTTTTCCAAGGCCCAGTATATATAAATCATTGCATTTATAATGTTTAGCATATACTAAGTACTTAGTGTAATGTTTAGAATATACATAAATCACTGAATTAACTAGTCGGCTTCCTGAGAAGTTGAGTGATCTCACAACTGAATGATGACCTGGAGGGTTTGTTACAACACAGATTATTGGGCTTCACCCCCAAATCTTCAGAGTCAGGAGGTACAGGATGGGGCCTGAGAACTTGCATTTCTAACGAGTTCTCAGGAGATGCTGTTAGTCCATGCATCACATCTGGAGATACACTGCTTTGGCGTGGTGGAAAAAGGAGAATTCTACTTACAATCATAAGTTATGGGGCTATTCTCTCTTTTAGTGGCTTTCTAGCTGTGCACTGGTGTTACGGACTGAACTGTGTTCCCTGTTTGTTGAAGTCTTAACCCTCAGTACCTCAGCATGTGACTATTGTTAGGACTTTAAAAAAGGTAATGAAGACTAAATGACATCAAATGGGTGGATCCCTATAGGAGGAAATTTACGCATACAAAGAGACACCAGGGATGCATACACATAGAGATAAGACCACGTGAGGGAGAAGACGGCCGTCGGCAAACCAAGGAGAGAGGCCTCAGGAGAAACCAACCCTGCCCACACCTTGCTCTTCTTGGTGCTGACAACCGTGAGATGATGATTGTCTGTTGTTTCAGCAGCTCAGTCTGTGGTAGTTTGTTTGGCAGCCTGAGCTGACTAATACAACTGAGGAAGTCATTTCCTTGATGAGCTTACACATGGGCAATTTGAGAGTTCAGCTGGTTGATTCCTCAGCCCAACCACTCGACAATGGGATAGGGCATTCTGTGTGTTCATGCCACTTGACTTGATCTAGAGTAAAAGCTAGCCCCCATGGGCACTGGCCATGGCACAGCACTCGTGCATCCTCTGTTTATACCATCCCTCCTCTGGAAGCCTCTCAGCTCTTCTGAGCGGTTATTTACTCTGTCCTACATGTTCCTCCAGTATTTAGTATATGCTTCTCTCATAGGTTTCACCTAGCTGATTTGTTGTTACTCATCGCGTGGTTTTCAGTTTTTCCCAGTAGATTTAGCATTTTTATCATTTAGAGTTTGCAGGCTCTATAGTAGATTCTTAGTAACAGGGCTCTCATCACTGCCCAGAAATCTAGCCATGTTTCCCTGGCCAACTCTCTCTTCTTGTGCCAAGTCAATTTCAAATGTCCCCTCTTCCCATGACTCTGGTTTCTCCTCCTCTCACTCCCATTGGAGGAGGAGGTTCCTGCCTCAGAGAGAAAATAAGAGTGAGTAAATCCACCCACCTCCCACTCTCTCCCACCTGCATCCTCTTTCCTTCCTGTTACAGGAGAGAGTAGGGCCCTCTTCCCAGGTGAGGCTGATTTCTTTGCCAAGATGAATCCTTTCCCACCTTTGAAGGAAGAAATCATTGCTCTCTGTTTTCAATGCCTCCCCATGTCCTGAATCTTTCTCATTAGGGATTAAACATGCTCATGGCTCTCCTTTTGCTAGAGACGTAGCAGCATAAGAGAAACAAAACCCATCCTTCAAATCATTTCCTTGCAGATACCTCCCTAGCTCTCCCCTTTACAGCCAAACTTCTTTCTCAAGAGTTGTGGAGACAAGCTGCGACTCGCGTCGTCGTCTCTCACTTAAACCTCGGTCAACTCAGATATGTGCCATTCTCCCACCATCCCACTCAAAAGGCCTGTTTTAATTTCACTGGTGACCAGCACATCACTAGTTTCAAAAGGCATCATCCTTGATCTCTAAGCTGTATCCAGCGTCCTCTTTTTGGGTAAAACTTTATTTCTTTGGACCCTATGACACATCACTTGTCTTCCTCTGAGTACTCATCCTCGCCTCACCTCCTCCTTCATCCTGACCTTCATCTGTTAGAGTTCTACCATGCTCACCCAGTCCCTGAGCTCTCTTCTCTCTTTATTCTTTCCAGGGGTCATTTTGTCCCTGACTGAGGTTTCATCGTTTCCATGCTGTGGCTGCTCACACATCTGGGGTCAGCTCAGATCACCTCTCTTGTCTATAACTGCCTGCTGAACAACTCCATTCTAACGCCTCCCAGGTCCCTCCATCTCAACACGTTTTGTCCAACTCATGATTTTTTTTTTTTTTTTTTTGAGACGGAGTCTTGCTCTGTCGCCCAGGCTGGAGTGCAGTGGCCGGATCTCAGCTCACTGCAAGCTCCGCCTCCCGGGTTCCTGCCATTCTCCTGCCTCAGCCTCCCGAGTAGCTGGGACCACAGGCGCCACCACCGCGCCCGGCTAGTTTTTTTGTATTTTTAGTAGTGACGGGGTTTCACGGTGTTAGCCAGGATGGTCTCGATCTCCTGACCTCGTGATCCACCCGTCTCGGCCTCCCAAAGTGCTGGGATTACAGGCTTGAGCCACCGCGCCCGGCCGTCCAACTGATGATTTTAACCCAGAAAACTTTTCTCTGGCTCATTCTTGGTCTTAGAGAATATTGCCACTCTACCTAGTTTACAAACCAGAATGACAGAGTTATTCACGAGCTTTTTCCTCTTGCCCTCCATATGTAGCCATCCCTAGATTCCATCAGGGCATGCTGTACACTGCAGCCAAGTCTTTCTTTTCCTTTTCTTTTATTAATTAATTAATTAATTTTTTTGAGACAGAATTTTACTCTTGTCTCCCAGGCTGGAGAGCAATGGCGAGATCTCAGCTCACTGCAACCTCCAGTTTCTGGGTTCAAGTGATTCTCCTGCCTCTCAGTCTCCTGAGTAACTGGAATTACAGGTGCCTGCCACCATGCCCGGCTAATTTTTGTATTTTTAGTAGAGATAGGATTTCACCATGTTGACCAGGCTGGTCTCAAACTCCTGACCTCAGGTGATCCACCCACCTCAGTTTCCCAAAGAGTTGGGATTACAGGCATGAGCCACTGTGCCCAGCCTAGCCAACTCTTAAGAATAAGTATTTGATCACATTATTCTCCCTCCCAAATATTCAATGATTTTTCATCTTCTGGGACTCAAATTCTGCTCATGGACTCCTAAGATGATACAAAGACTGGATCCTGACTGCACCTTGTCTGTGCCAGTTGGACTCTTTTTAGTTTCTTAAACAGATCAATCTCCTTCTTGCCCCCAGAATCTTTACAACAGCTCTTCTCCCTGCCTGGAATGTTGTCCTCTCTTTCCCCCTTCTCTGAGCTAATCTTTGTTCATTCTTCAGTATGTGATTTATTTGACCCTTCTGCAGAGTCTTCTTCATCTTGCCAGACCGAGTTAGATCCCTCCTGATAAATGCTCATGCTCCCCTCTTATGCATCACAGCACCTGTGGCAGGTTGTATTTAAATAGCTAATTGCAAGTGTTTCACATCTTTGCCCAGTGAAAGAGTGCAAATCCAGCAGAGCTGTCTCATGTGTGGCTGTATTCCTGGCAGGGAATGCAGTGTCTGTCATAATAAACTTGGAATACAGGTTACTTGCCTGACTGACAGACCAGCTGAATGAGAAGGGAGACCTGCATATCAAGGCAAGTGGTAACCACTTGGCCTTACCTGGGTTTTACTCTAGGGCTTCTGGAATCCATGTATCACTGCACATATCTGGCCTTTGGGGGCCCTGTCCCACCTACAGAATTAACAGTCCCACAGTGTTGGCCACACTGATGTGGCCAACTGATGTGGTCCAACTGATGTACCACTGCCCTGGTTACTGTGTTTGGAATGTAGTTTTAAGAGAAGGAGCCTTTTTAAAGAAGGTTTAAAAATCACCTGGGTACTTATGAAGATGGCATATTCTTAGGCCTAACTTTGACAAATTTGGATTCTAAAGACCTAGGCATTTACATTAAGGAGCACCCCAAGTTCCTTGATTTGGATGGTTTGTGACCACTATTATGAGACACATCCTATTAGAGTATCTTTAAGCTCAAAGTTTATGTGGAAGATCACAAATCTATCTAATACTGAGTGATTTTGGGAGACATGATTGTTTTCTTTATATAATGCTTTGTCATGCCTTTTTTTTTTTTTATACTTTAAGTTCTAGGGTACATGTGCATAGCGTGCAGGTTTGTTACATATGTATACTTGTGCCATGTTGGTGTGCTGCACCCATCAACTCGTCAGCACCCATCAATTCATCATTTATATCAGGTATAACTCCCAATGCAATCTCTCCCCCCTCCCCCCTCCCCATGATAGGCCCCAGTGTGTGATGTTCCCCTTCCCGAGTCCAAGTGATCTCATTGTTCAGTTCCCACCTGTGAGTGAGAACATGAGGTGTTTGGTTTTCTGTTCTTGTGATAGTTTGCTAAGAATGATGGTTTCCAGCTGCATCCATGTCCCTACAAAGGATGCAAACTCATCCTTTTTTATGGCCGCATAGTATTCCATGGTGTATATGTGCCACATTTTCTTAATCCAGTCTGTCACAGATGGACATTTGGGTTGATTCCAAGTCTTTGCTATTGTGAATAGTGCGGCAAAAGAAGACATTCATACAGCCAACAGACACATGAAAAAATGCTCATCATCACTCGCCATCAGAGAAATGCAAATCAAAACCACAATGAGATACCATCTCACACCAGTTAGAATGGCAATCATTAAAAAGTCAGGAAACAACAGGTGTTGGAGAGGATGTGAAGAAATAGGAACACTTTTACACTGTTGGTGGGATTGTAAACTAGTTCAACCATTATGGAAAACAGTATGGCAATTCCTCAAGGATCTAGAACTAGATGTACCATATGACCCAGCCATCCCACTACTGGGTATATACCCAAAGGATTATAAATCATGCTGCTATAAAAACACATGCACACATATGTTTTTTTTTGTTGTTGTTGTTGAGACAGAGTCTCGCTCTGCTGCCCAGGCTGGAGTGCAGTTGCCAGATCTCAGCTCACTGCAAGCTCCGCCTCCCGGGTTAAGCCATTCTCCTGGCTCAGCCTCCCGAGTAGCTGGGACTACAGGCCCCCGCCACTTCGCCCAGCTAGTTTTTTTTTTTTGTATTTTTTAGTAGAGACGGGGTTTCACCGTGTTAGCCAGGATGGTCTCGATCTCCTGACCTCGTGATCCGCCCATCTGAGCCTCCCAAAGTGCTGGGATTACAGGCTTGAGCCACCGCGCCCGGCCATGCCCTTGTTTTAAAAAGAAACCTTATTCCCTGATGTGAGACCTGAGATTGCATTTACATACCACTTTACATACAATTCTGTTCCTTTTTCTCCCACAATTTAATCTTCATATTTCATTCCTAATTACTGCTTCTTCTGATGATGGAAAGCAATTTTGGCAGTGATTAATTTGAAGGGTCTGCAACCTCTCCTTTGCTTTTTAAGACAATTCTGTTTGCACAGCCCATCCTATGAAGGGCTACTCGAACTCTCTGCCTCTTCAGAGAGCTGTTCCAAATTCTTTGTGTGTCTCCTAGGCTTAACCATGGTGCTAATGCTAGAGTGCTGTCTTTTCTTCTTTATCCAAATTTCCTCAAATTTCAAAAACCACCCTCCCTGGAAGCAAGGTGGGAAGGGACATGGCTGCCGCCAATTATACAGGCCAAAGAAAGTTTGTTCTCCACATTAGCTAAAAGCAGCAGAGAGAGAATGGCAGGGTGCTTTGCAGAAAAGAGTCTGCCAAAACAAAATGGAATTGAAATAGATTTGGGCGGGATAAACGCTGGTGGCAGGTGCCAGAAAGCAGCAACTTCTGTCAGGAGCAGTGAAAAGAGAAGAAAGTATGTATAATTCTTGCAGCCATGCAGATCAGAGCTACTAAATAAAGTTCCTGAGGTTAATGATAAGTAGTTCAAAACCTCATCTGCTGTACTGGAATATCATATTCCTGTGAGATATTTAACAAAAGATGAGTTTAACTCATCTTAAATGCAGTCATTGCCTCTAAAGTGGGTAATTCAGACAGGACTAGCTCTGAGCAACTTTCACTAACATATCTACCTCCAGGAAGCTAAGGATAAATAGGCCCTTGAAAGCATCTTCAATCCTGTTTCAACACCCGCCTCCTCACTGCAGTCTAGGAGAGTTGGGTAGGGCATCTTGAACTGGCTCCTTTAATTCCATCTTCCCCCCTACTGCCATAATCTCATTTCTTTCTCCCTAGTGGATAGAGATACTTGGGAATACTATGAGCAACTGCATTTATCTGTCTTCAGACCATGGTACAAAATCATGACTTTGCTTTGTTAACTAACTTTGTTTATACTCTGAAAATCATATTGCAATGAAGCCCCTGTTAGTGACTTGAAAACTGCTCCTGAATGAGGCCCACTAGGTATGGCTGTCAAAGTTGAGAGTGAAATCAAGAGGTTAAAGGAATTGCAGAGGTGGTATTAGGTTTTCTGAGGAGGGGAAGAATGTACCTAGGAGAGAGAGAAGCCGCATCTCAGGAAGGCAACACACAGACAGGGATGCTGAATACAATATTTGGTCAATATCCGTCCATTCAATCACTCATCAGATCTTACGGAGCATCTCATTTGGGCTGGGGAGTGAGATTTAAGCTGAAGATATTGAGATGAATTTAAATTAAGTTCCACTCCTTCTGGTTTCAAGGACCTGAGTGCATAAGTGGAAGGTGATAGGAACAGTGAGGGAGATGAACAACGGGCTCAGGTTGGAGAGAAGATTTGATAGTAGGGAAATTTTTCTTCTTTTCTTAGCTATATTTATTGACCCTCACTTGTGCCAGATCAGCTTTCTTGGCTCAGATCACTGTAAGGGCTCCTAGTTGCATTATCATCAGTAACTTTTCCAAGAGGAGCTGTCTGAGCCAGACTTCCAATGGGCAGATGGCTGACAGCAGAGTCCACATGCCTGCCCCCGTAGAACCTTGCCTCCCAAATATGATCAAAATAGAAATCAGAGAGCAGGGTTAAGGCTGAGGTCATAATTACAGTGCAGCAAAAGTATCTCTCTCCCTAAGCATCAATGACAATTGCGATGGAAGCTCAGGTTTGGAAACGCAAGTGTGAATCTGTTTAGAAACTGCAGGAAGACCTGTCTTTCGTGCATATTTAGAGTTTATGTGCCTTGCCCAGGTAGTACAGGCACTTTAGTGATACTGCTGGGTTTGCACCACCCATTCAATATCCCTGATTCCCCAAATGTCAACTCACTGTCTTTTCAGTACAGGTTTAATCAAAAGTGCTTCAGCAACCTTTATTCAAAAAATGTGGCTGGGTTTAAGGGATGACCTTATCCCCTTGTGAAATAGTAATTTGATCTTTTGACATTTTGGCTATTACAATCATAGGGCATTGCAAAGAACCAAATCAATGATGAATTAGCCACACAGGAATTGGAAATTTTAATGGCATGACACGTAGCATTTTTCTTTTACCTATTTTTTTTTAAGAAAAATTACGTTTGAAAAAGCAGTATAGTGGTTATAAGAAATGAACAACTAAAGTATCACATAAATTGATAAGCTATAATTATGAGATTATCAATAAAACAGTTTAGATAAATATAGCCTCCACTTATTAGCTTCTTTAAAGAATTAAGCTTAATATTGATTTTACTTTTTAAGAATATATTTAATTAACCTAGCTTTATTTATTTATTTATTTATTTATTTGAGACAGAGTCTTGCTCTGTTGCCCAGGCTGGAGTGCAGTGGTGCAGTCTTGGCTCACCGCAACCTCCACCTCCTAGGTTCCAGCAATTCTCCTGCCTCAGCCTCCTGAGTAGCTGAGATTACAGGCACCCACCACCATGCCTAGCTAATTTATGTGTTTTTAGTAGGGATGGGATTTCACCATGTTGGCCAGGCTGGTCTCAAACTCTTGACCTCCGGTGATCTGCCCGCCTGGGCCTCCCAAATTGCTGGGATTACAGACGTGAGCCACCGTGCTAAGCCCCTAGCAGTTTTAAAATTTGTATATGTCTGTATTGCCATATTCAATAAATAATTGTTTTTCAGGTTTTATGTTGTGGTAGTAAGCACCCACATGCCACAAAAGCATTCTTTTGTTTATTTTCTTTTCCTTTTGATTTCTCTCTATTCCCTTTTCTATTTCCTCTCTCCTCCCTTCCTTCTCCTTCTCTCCTCTCCTCTTCCCTTTTCTATTCTTCCTTAAAAAGATGTTTGATTTATTGGCTCTCTACTTGGGGAAACAAAAATGTTTTGAATCAGACAATTTAGTAATGATTTGGATCAATGTCATATATAATCTATGTATTATATAATTATATAATATATGTAATCAATATATATAATCAATATATAATATATAATCTATATATAATCAATATATATAATATATAATCATATATAATACAATTATATAATATATAATCAATGTATTATATAATTATATAATATATAATCAATATATAATATAATCACATAATATATAATCAATATATAATATAATCACATAATATATAATCAATATATAATATAATCATATAATATATAATCAATTTATTATATAATCATATACTACATAATCAATATATAATATAATCATATAATATATAATCAGTATATAATATAATCATATAATATATAATCAATATATTATATAATTATACAATATATTATAATATATTATATAAGTTGATTATATATATTTATATTATATATAATATGGACATAATAATATATTATTATATATTATATATTAATATATATTTATATACATTATATTATATATTAATATATTATATATTTTATAATATATAAATTATATTATAAAATATATATAATCAACTTATATAATATATATTATATAATATATAAATAACTATATACAAATATATATAATTATATATTATATATAAATATATATAGATATATTTATACCAGAACAAAGATTGAAGAGTACCCTATCTAACAGGGAAGAAATCATCTGTCCAAAATGTTCAGTGTATTCAGGCTTAGCCAGGGCTGGAATTCAGGCATCCTAATGCTAGAGTGTGTGACTTCCCCTGTGAGACATTTACAAAGTTAGTAACCATCTTAATGGTGTCTGCCTATTGAATTAAAAGTACATTTCCCAAGGAAACCTGTAGCACTGTTAAGTTTCCATGCAGCTCACCTGATTCTATTTCACTGACTTGGTGAGACAGATACAATAATTTATGTCTTTTCATGTCTGCCAATTATTCTGAAACCCAGCAGTATGACTGGGGTCAGCAGAAAATAGCCCTCATACCCTTTCTGTAACCAGCTTAGCACATTTCTGTCCCATAATCCATGTCTTTGCATGAGATTCCATTTATTCACACTCTGGTTACCCTCCCTACCTGTCACAAACATCTTTTTATTTTTGAATTGCTGGCATTGGCCAACTCCTTGAAGAAGCTTCCTCTGATCTGACATTATGTATATTTCACTGTATTGTTCAGGTTTCACTGACATGTTTTTTTTTTTTTACTAGTTTGACTCTATTACAAGACCAAGAACTTCTCGAAACCCTTATTCAAATAGTTAACCCAGCACCTAGCATAGCACTTGCGCTAGTAAATACTCACTGAATTTAATTCCCCAAATTTAACTCCTTTCACAACCTCTCTTGAACTGGATTTATTTATAAATAAATGAACCTTTTGATCTACATTAGTTCAAAGATCCATTTCAGCACTAGAATCCTGTAACTCACTGAACAGAGAATTATACTGTTTCTATCTCATAAAACCATGCTTTATTTCCTGAATAAGTGTACAGTCTTTACAAAGTGATTTATTGTTTACAAGATGATTAAGTGTTCAGTGCTGAAGAAACCCAAAAAATTGTGAAGAAGATTAAAGGAGTCATAATCTCACCACAAGAATATAAAGCTTTAAGTGGGTTATAAAATACTTATATACCACCTTCACTTTTTAAATTAAAAGCTTCCATTTTATCAAATGGCATGTAGCATTTATGAATTATTGGATAAAATGCAACTTTACACTAAAAGCATAATATCAAAATATTAATTTTTACAGTTTAATAGTAGTAGTTTTAGCAAATTATCTTCATTCTATATGTATTACTTTGCAACGTTTTTCATCTGATATATGATGAGTATTTTCCTATAATTTCATATGTGATGTTTTAACCCTCTCTCATTTTTTGTAATACACGCTGTTAATACCTGGATCATATTCCCTCTCTCACTTATTTTACTGAGCCACGTTTCATGTTCATTTTTCAAAAGATTATATAATTTCATCTTAAATTGCTCTATTCACTCACAAAATGTAATAAACATTCTCTATGAGTATTTATCTATACTATTATCTTAAGCATATTAGTATATTTTACTACATCATTGTATTGTCATTTGTTCAGTTAATACCTACATATTAAACATTTCAGTTGTTTCTTGCCTCTTGTTATTATATTCTTTTTTCTCTTTCATTTCTTTTACTGTTTCTGTTTCTTTTTATTTTTATTTTTTGGAGATGGAGTCTCTCTCTGTCACCCAGGCTTGAGTGCAGTGGCGCGATCCTGGCTCACTGCAACCTCTGCCTCCCTGTTTCAAGTGATTCCCCTGCCTCAGCCTCCCAAGTAGCTGGGATTACAGGCATGCACCACCAGGCCTGGCTAAATTTTGTACTTTTAGTAGAGCTGGGGTTTCACCATGTTGGGCAGGCTGGTCTTGAACTCCTGACCTCAGGTAATCTGCCCTGCCTTGGCCTCCCAAAGTGCTGGGATTATAGGTGTGAGCCACCGCACCCGACAAGATGTAACAAATCACCTGGCTTATGTATATGATGAAATGTTATTTTTTATAATAAAACTCTTGTATTGAGATTAAGCAGATCAAAGGTGATCCATATTTGTCTCCCATAGAAAGAGCATACGAATCTGTTTTCCTACCAGCAGTATATAAGAAGATCCACTTCCTTAACCTTCAATAATATTAGATGTTAACATTATCTTTAATCTTTACTATATTGATGAGTTTAGATACTAAATTATTGCTTTAGATTACAATATTTACATATTGACTATTTTGTAAATCTTTTGTTAACTGTATATTCATGAACATTGTGTGCCCATTTTCCTTTGGAATATTCATCTTAATTTTATTGACTTGAAAGCATTATGTTTGCAAAGCTTTATTTTAAAATCTTGAAGAACACTTGGATGAACTGGGTAGTGTGGAGATCATATTCTTGGATGCTTGCTGAGACTTTGATATTTAAGCTGTTTCTCATAGGTGTTAACGTTTGAAAACTTGCAACCAACTGATCAAAAAAAGAAAAAAGGCCGGGCGCGGTGGCTCAAGCCTGTAATCCCAGCACTTTGGGAGGCCGAGACGGGCGGATCACGAGGTCAGGAGATCGAGACCATCCTGGCTAACACGGTGAAACCCCGTCTCTACTAAAAATACAAAAACTAGCCGGGCGAGGTGGCGGGCGCCTGTAGTCCCAGCTACTCCGGAGGCTGAGGCAGGAGAATGGCATAAACCCGGGAGGCGGAGCTTGCAGTGAGCTGAGATCCGGCCACTGCACTCCAGTCCGGGCGACAGAGCGAGACTCCGCCTCAAAAAAAAAAAAAAAAAAAAAAAAACAAAACAAAAAAAGAAAAAAAAATTCTTTGGACATTCTTCCCAAGCAATTTGATGGTCAGGGTAAATGGGACTGTATGATTATGGATGAAACTAGAGTCCTTGAATATAATTGCACTCATAAGTCAAAGAAAGCAATTCATAACAATTTGGCTCAGCATTTTAATTTTGTCTGTTAAATTATTCATGTGAATACTTTCATGAGTTAAGCCATGAATATTTGATTGGTGGTTGATTCATAACCATAAACTATATTAGCCCTTTATTTTTCTCATTTATGTCCAATTAACATATATGGGAAGGTGGAGAAAATTTATTCTTCTTAATATGAGAAACATCTTTCCCCACAGACTTATTGAGGCTGTCTGATGAACATTTACTATGACTCCAGGTCAACATTACGCCTGTTCTGGCAGTTTAATAATTGTTCTAATAATAATTCTCATTACATAGAGGGAAAATATTACAAATCTCTTCTTTGCAAGTGAGGAGATGACATTCAGAGAGGTTAAATAATGTTCCAGAATCCACATGATATGTTGGTGGCTGAGATTAGATTCAATCCAGGATTAAAAAATTAAATGTTCCCCACCCCACAGTGGCTCTGATGATTGTTCTCAATGAGCCAGGTCAGCGTGCACGTAAATCACCACTCTCTGAGTCTGCTCTATACCTTTTCTGTTACCAGAGTAAGTTGCTAAGTAGATATCCAATACCCATTTAGTCATGTCAGTTTTGTATCACTTAACAAAAATCTCTTCTGTCAAATAAACAGGTATTTACAGCCATTTCCCTGCTGTACACAAATATGAGAAAGTGCACAGTTTGGCAGGCAGCTGAGAATGGGTGGCTAGATGTGAATGTCAAAAGCTGCTACATAAAGGCTAATTTGTGGGTTGTGACATCTGGTAAACTGTGGCTATTCAATTCCTTTTAGGCCTGAACAAAGTATGGCATTTTACCTTGTCAGAGAAAGAGCTTCTTAGTCAAAGGACTGTGAAGATATCAAGTAATTATCTCAGTAATTACTTTTAGAAATCCAGGGATGGGCATCCAAAAACATCCCAGTTATTTTAGCTTGAGTTAGATAATTCATAGATAATTCATATATATATATATGTCAAATTTAGTTTAATGACATACTTTTTCCTAGCAGTACAATCTCTCTATATGCTGACTTAATAACTGCTTTATGAGAGCTGTATGTGGATCACCATTGATAAATGCATTAAATCAGTGGTTCCATAGCCTGGCTGAGAATTTTAATCTTCTGGGAAGTTATAAAAACACATTTTTAACTCTGATTCTCTGGAAATCGGGATTTTTTTTCTGAGATAGGGCCTGGCAACCAGCATTTAAAGTGTTCCCTGGTGAATCTGATATGCAGCCTGGTTTAGAAACTACTGCTTTAACCACCTAATGCC
Organism: Piliocolobus tephrosceles; assembly: GCF_002776525.5. Taxonomy (NCBI): domain Eukaryota; kingdom Metazoa; phylum Chordata; class Mammalia; order Primates; family Cercopithecidae; genus Piliocolobus; species Piliocolobus tephrosceles. Next base: position 36,883,566 of record NC_045441.1, read on the forward strand.
TCATCCTCATTAGAACTTTACTCATTAAAATTAAACACGAATTTGCCTTATAATTTGGAAGTCTAACATGTGACTCAGCCCAAGCACCTCCTGGGTTTGAAAGTCTTCTGTCCAGTACAAATCCTGAAATCCTTAAAAATGAGTGTGCGAGTCTTTCTTGTCTTGGTTTCTGACCACCTTTAACTCTCATCTCCTGCCACTTGCTACACGTATGTGCCACATTCTGCTCCCTTGCTATTCACAGAGAATGACAGGCCTATTTATACCTCCCTGTTTTGATCTTTAGACATCTATATTTTCTTTTCTGCCTGTAAACTCCCAGGGATCTCAAGGATTCCACCTGAACGTCTGGGCCACTGGGCCTGTTTCTCTTTTTCCTCAACATCCCAAGGACTCAATCCTTGGTACTGACTCTTTCTGGCCTGACACTTTGTTACACTGTGCTGGGTTATTTCTTTACATTTTCATCTCAACCCCTATGTTGGGGACAGAAACCAAAGAGCCCAGCACCTGCACACACTGGGCACTCAGTAAATATCCCAAATGAAGGAGTTTTCTCAGATTTGCATTGTTATCCCCATGACGCCCCTACAACTCTCTTCTCAATGCTATGACAAATGATTTCTCTTTCACATGGTACAGCTTTAAAAATGTTCTCTTTTGGATCTTCAGACTTGTTTGCTGCTCTCTATTAACTGTGTTTCAGTTTGATATTTGTGAGCAGTGCAATCTGTTTAGTACATCTGTTCTTTATAAGACTGCCTTTCTTGTGAAATAGTTCGTACTGGATTTTCTGGAGTACTTTAGAGTCAATCACTGGGGAAAACTATCACCACAGCTGATTGATCCGGGTGAGTCCTGCTTTGGCCGTGGTTTAAGACTGCAGTCCATGGGCTGCGTCTGCCTCTGCTCCCAGCTTCTCATCCTCACAGTGGACAGAAAAGCTGCTCTCCACAGCTTGTTTGGAACGTGCAACCTCAACTCCAGATTTACTGAGATTCGCTGGTAGAGGCCCCAAAGGATCACTCTTGAGGGAGCGTAGCTGGAAGATCAGCAGATCAGTGATGCACAGCTCACGCTTTCCTTTCGAATTTTGCTTGTGGACCGCTCTGATAGCTGAGGATGTTTTCACATTCGCTGTGTCCCACAGAGCAGGGAAGCGGGAGCAGCGAGGCCCAGGGGGCAGGCGCCGGGCTCTCCTATGCCCTGCGGTGAAGTGGAAGGCGCAGGGGAGCAGGGACGGTGGAACTGAGGAAAAGCAGGCCGTGGGGTTATTCCCTGAATGAATCCCGACCCGCACGTAATCTGGGGTTTTCCCAGGAACGACCTGGAGTTAAGAACAGAGAGGAAAAGGACTGTGGAATAGGGGAGGAGGAAGCAAAGGGGCAGCGTAGGTGTGTCGTCCAGTCTAAGCGCAGCGGAGCGCACACGCCCTGCTCCTGCCACGGGTTGCCACGAGAGACTTCCTCTTGCATTGCAGGCTTCCCGCCCAAGGCCCAGTTTCCGCACTTTATGTGTGCATAAAGGGGACCCTCAGGGGAGCCCTGATGGGGTGGGACTGTGTGGCATTCCCATGGCTGCGTGATGCCGCAGGGCCACTGAGAGGGCAAGTGAAGAAGTGCAGTCACTTATGCGGAACTGACCCAGCCGCCCTTCCTCCCGCCCGTCTCGCAGGCGGCTCCCCAGCACGGCCCGCACCTGTGCGGGGCTTCACTCTGCTCCGTGCACAAGTGGCTGCGCTCCTGGCCTGGAGGCTCCGCCACACGCTGCGCGCTGGGAAGAGCACCCTCGCCGACCTGCTGCTGCCAGTCCTCTTCGTGGCCTTGGCGATGGGCTTGTTCATGGTGAGACACCGAGTACCCTCCCCTCAGACTCACACCTGGACATTACCAGCGGGCCGAGACCTACTTTTTCAGGTAAGTTGTTTTCGTTCCTTTGATTTCAAAATTATGTCAAGGTGGATTATGAATTGCAATAGCTTTGATACTTTTGAGAATTCTAGATAAAAACTTGAAATGTAAATGTTTTCATTATTTCCGAGGTCTGAATTCACGAGGAGATCCTTGGAGAAGCTCTTGCTCCTCTCAGGCTGTCTCAGGGCAGGCGCTTAAGGCCAATGAGGCTGCCTGGCCTCCGAATCCTGAGCCTCTGACCCCTCCTCATGGTGGCCGAGTCCCTGCGCGAAAGGGCGCATGTGGTCACCCACTGACCTGCAGAGGGCCCGCATGCCCTGCCCCACAGGAGGGCTGGATAGACTCCGGAATTTGTAGGATTCTAGAACGTATTAGATATATGTGATATATTTCACAAGGCCCTCCACAGTTGTTTCTGGGACAACAGCCCCACGGTTGCACACACCTCTCTGACAGCACGGACGAAATGGAAGCCCTAAGCCTCCCCAGGCCAGGGTCAGTCGAGCAGGATCTGTTGCCAGTGCGTTCAGAAGAGCCTGGGTTTTTGCCACCAAATGAATTAACTAAAGAACTCAGAGCTTTCTGGGTTGCAGATTCATACACAAAGGTTGGGAACCTAAAATGGAAACCCATCCCCTAAGTTCCTTTGCCTTAGTTTAGCGGGCTCCTCTCTAGATTCGGGACAATTTGTGCAGAGTCAGGGAGGCCCGCCTCCTGCCGGACACGGTCATGGCTGTGATCCCAGACATTACTACATTGAACATGCAGAATCGTCTTCAAGGTTGCTATAATTTTTCACAGTTGGGATGGGGAGACAAATGACTGGTTTACAACTACACAAGCATACTGACTAGGCTTTTCATCATGAAAACAACTAAGAGGACAGTGTCCTGCTTTTGTCAAATATATATGCTTATTAAAATAACCAGCTAATCTCTAAGAGCCTACTAATATTTGTGTAATTTTTGTAGTGATGTGTAATTTGGAGTTAGATTTAAACAAATACAGGTACAAAGTAAAAATCTATGGTAAACTCTTCAGTTTGTTCCCTTCTTGTCACACTCCTTAACTATAAAAGAGCTGTCACTAATTTTGAGTCTTTTGATTATAAAATATGTTTCTTGAAGAAAATAATACAAAGCACAGGCTAGCCAAAAAATAAAATAAAAAACAATCACACGTAATTTTACCAGAGATATCTACTGTAAACCTATTGGGATAATCTGCCACATGATATACATAATACTTGTATCTACATGCATTTGTGTTTTTTTATCACAATAAGATTACACTATAATACCCTATGTAACTCTTTTACACTCCATAATATTTTTGTATCTCTTATTTTGTGTATCAGTACGACCACTTTACTCATGAAAACTGCAGTACCCTGACTACTGAATGATTGTTTAGTCGTGTGTTGTTGGAGGCACATTAATTTATTTAAACAATCTCTTTTTGGGGGCATATAAAGGTTTATTTATTTGTTTTTATTTTCCTATTATAGGCAATGCTGTATAAGAATCTTTGTTTAGTTAGATTTATGTGACTACTTATTCTTCTCATCATATATTTCTGTTAGAATTTTGGGGGGCAAAGGCATCAGTATTTTTACGGTAGTTATTGCCAAATTACCCTTATAAATGTGTGCCAACTAACAGTCTTATAAAGTCATTGATTATTTTCTTCAACAGATATTTATGGTGCACTTACTACATGCTAGGTACTGTTCTAGGTGGTAGTTATATGTGTAATTAGAACAAACCAAAACCCCTAGTTTAGTGGGAGAAAGGAAGTTCGGTTCTCTAAACTCCAACTAATAGTTTTGATAGTCCAAACCTGATATTTCATTGCTTTATTAGGCAGCTCTTTGATTACTATTGAAGTTGAATATTTTCAAAGTTTTTTGGTTATTTAAAATTTTACTTTACATGTTGAACATATTAAGCATCATCTATACGTGTATTTCCACATCATATTTTGCTTCTAACTGTCTTCTCCTTCACCCCCTCCCCTCTCTCGACTTTACCTCTTGTCTTTTTCTTCTGAGACTGTTGAGAATTTCTCTACATGGTGTTTATTTCACTGATACCATTTTCACTTGACTTCAAATAACCATTCACTTTCTCTACTGCATTATTAATTTGACGATTACATTTTTCATTTGAAAGCATTTTTCCTACTCTCCCAGTATTCATTTGTTATAGAAGTAATGCACTTCAAAATTATTTTGAGTCTGAGAATTAAGATATTTTAATATTTTCTTCTGTTTCTAAGAGTTACTATTTTAAAGTAAGATATTTGTTTCTTCTAATTTTTCATAATGTTACTTAAATTATGAAACAGAGGCATTCACATATCTGGAGGTTTATTTTCTCATCCTTACAGAGGAGTCCTGCCTGCACAGGCTATATAGTACCTGCTCCATCAGTGACTGCAAGTGCCCCACTTCTAATGGTTAATTTCTGTCTAAAGAGAAAGGAACAAGCTTACATTTTCTCAGTTTTTATTTTAGTAGAATGGTAGTTTAGTTACTTATGAGGAAAAAGTAAAAAGCTACCAGAGAGCATCCACATTGATGGAACATTTTCTTGCTTTTTGCTGTTATCAGTAATGTTTGCAGTGATAGTCAAAAATTAGTGGAGGAGAAGAACAACTATCATCATTTTACCATTTTATGGCCGCTGTAACTGCTGTTGTTAGGAACTCTCCACTGGCATTCAGAACTTTTCTTCTGCATACTGGATCCTCTCTGAGTATGTACCTTGATTTCTCTGAAGACAACCCCTGTTGTTTTGCCTTTATATTAAACTTGCCTCTTTCCACTTTCAAGTGTCCTCTTATGAGTGATAAATGATGTGGCCATTCCTTCTTTATTGAATCTGAGCACCATGGTCTAAATCTTGGCACAGGAGTAATTCACAAAGGGGCCTAGATTTTCACATCTCATAGTCCTCCTGACTCCCTGTGTACACAGGCCACCCACGGTCACTTAGCACCCATCCTTGCTGCTCCAAATGTGGGACAACCGATTTTATAACATCTGTGAACCGTCTCCTTGGGAAAGCATATAGGATTGCCATTACACTCCCTCGCTTTCTCCTTAGGGTAACTCCCTGTTGATAGGTGCGTAATTCAGGCCTGCATGTAGCTTTCAAAAATCATGAACGCATTAACTTTGTGCTGATTTGGAAGGTACATATAAATCTTATCTTATTAGTGTTCTGACAATTCTCAATAGAACCCTATGCTTCTAAAATGTCAGAGTTGAGAAAATGCAATTATATATCTACATTAAATTCGCTAAAAATTTCTTGCAGAATACAAATCTTCATAAAAGCACAAACCAGAAGAAATGCACCAGAGAGGTTCTCTTCTACCTGAATCCTCCTACAAATGAAGGGGACAGATGACACCCCCTCAGCTTATAGAGGGTTTGAGCTTCTTGGGCCCAAACAAACCTGGGGCTTTGGCAACTCAGTCTCCAGTGGTCTCCAACTCACATGCTTTGGTGGCCAGGTGGGGAGTGAAGGCATGACATCCACAGGGCTGTAAAGACGCTTGTTTTGTGACCAGACCTCCACAGCACATTGACCTTATAGACTGTAAGGAAGGAGAAGAAGTATGGAGCATATCTGTGCTGGTTTGGGGTCTGGTCAGACATTCATGACTCAGGCTTCTGACTCAGTTTTATTCTGAATCAACTTGCTCTCTGACTGCTGTTTTGAGGGTGCTCCAGAAATTCTCCCTCCCCACTAAGAAGTGTGAGAAAAGGGTGGCAGGGCCTCTGTGCCTGTTCAGGGTGGAGGTGAGCAGCATAGGGCAGCCCCAGAGAAATTAGAGGAGGATGGTGCAGTTCTGAGAGATACAGTGTGAACACGGCTGCGCCTACTTGCAGACATCTGAGGCTGGTAAGACCTGATGGACCTGCTCAAAACCTTGAGCAGCTCCATATTGTCCAAAGGATGATATTGGCACATCTTAGCATACCCTACAGGTCCTCCTGGTGCCTCTGCAGCCTCTGCCACTCCCTTTATCTCATTCTCTAAACTTCAGAATGACACAATCATACATGATGTTGCTGCATCTCTCCCTGTTTAAGGAAATGGAAACTACCTTCCTCTTCTCAGTCCTCTGCCACTCCCACTGTATACACTCTAATGTTCCCAGCAAAATAAGAATGCTTCCAAAATCTGGCTCGGATGCCCCCTTCCAGGGATCCTCTGTGGCTGCTCTCTCAACTGAATGTCTGTCATTGTTGCGTGGATGTCACTGTGGCTTAACTTAGTGCTGGAGATTCTTGCCTTCCTTCCTTCAGGGAGACTTCCTAGAGGGTAACGATCAAGCCTCCTTTATATCTGTACCTTTAGTTCCTGCCAACATGTCTAGAAATGGTTACTTTCATTAAATCCTTGTTAAATTGAAATACTCAATGAAAATGAAATGTACCAAAAATGTCTTCCAGAAATTAACTTGGACAGGCAGCAGACAAACAAATGGAGCATGGAAAGACAGCTGTCTACACATTAATAATATAGAATATTTAGACTCCATGACCTCATCTTCTGGGATGGGGCTCTTAGTCCTTACTAGAGGAGATGCTCCTAAATATACTGCTAAGTTCACTGCATTAGAAAAACTTGTGAGTCCTCCTTGAACATGGACCTGACCCTGGCCCACTGTCTGCTGGGTTTGTTCCTACCCCCAAACTCTCTCTCTTTTTCTCATAGTTCTCCAACCAGAAAAAGACCTAGAAGGAGCAAGTGTAGGACTCCAAGTCCTGGTTGCTATACCAGTTCTTTAAGAACTCAAGAGGGCCAGTGGATGTATGTAGTCAGTAAGTGCCCACTGTCACCATCCCCTTCTCCTGTTAGCATGCCAGCAGAAACTGGGTGCCTTTTTTAGTTTTCTAGGGCTGCTATAGCAAAGCGCCGCAAACTGGGTTGCTTAATAGAAATGTATTTTCTCACTGTTCTGGAGGCCAGAAGTCTGAAATCAAAGTGTCAGCAGGACCATGTCCTCTCTGAAGGCTCCAGGGGGGAATCCTTCCTTGCCTCTCTAGCTTCTGTGGCTGCAAGCGATCCCTGGCATGCCTTGACTTGTGGCAGCGTCACTCCAGTCTCAGTGTCCCATCTTCACGTGGCCTTCCTCCTGCCTGTCTCTGTGTCCACATTTCCCTCTTAGAAGGACACCTGTCATATTGGATTTGGTACCCACTCTAATTCTGTATGAACTCATCTAATTCTATGTGGATAAACTCATTCCAAATGAGGTCACATTCTGAGGTTCTGAGTGGACATGACATTTGGAGGGAAATCATTCAACCCACAGCATTTCCTCCAACGTCTTCCTTAACAAATACCACTAAACTTGACCAATCTCTCGGCTGCTTGCCTACAGTAGAATCTCTTGGTGTTCTGTAAAAGTCACGCTTTTCTGTTATATGTAGAAGTATAACAGAAATTAAATTAATTGAAGACTGACAGTGATTGTTGGTGTATATTCATTGGTGTTCTGTCATCTCAAAATCATCCACCAGGTGTTGCAAAATGGTCACTGGGATGTGACAAATGTATCCTTGATGAACCAGTGATGTTAACATTCATAGAGAACATCTTCAATTATTTGCATTCTTCTCCCCATATATGTACAACTTCCTTTTATGTATGTGGCATCTTTATCACGTGAGATGATAGTGACTGCTTCACTTTGTTTCAGTAGTTCAGTGAATGGAAAGCAATTGGACAATTGTTTGGAAGAAATACAATGAAAGTTATTTTTCTTCTTATTCTTAGTAAATACTAGGATGGACCTAATATATCATCTGTGCTTCTGAGTGGGATGGAGAGGATGTAGTACACTCACCAGTAGGCTCTTGGAAGCCTTTTTTCTGGCAGAATAACATACAAAGTGCTGGCTGCCTCTCTAATCTCATTTTCTGGTTGCCCTCCCCTCATCTGCAAGGTCTGCCTTCACAACAGGCTTTGTCCAGGTCATGGAACATCAAAACTCTGGACCGACTTTGCATGTCCAGTTGGACACCCCAAGAACATTCTTTCTTTCAGTCATGGCACAGAAGCTGCCTTCTCAATGCAACTCACCCATGATGCCTTTACAGTCCAGTGGGAAAAAATAGATGGTAAACAAAATAGCTGAAACTAGTTGCTTGACTTAATTATGTATACATTATATGGGGACAAAGTTCAGCACCAAGTAGGCGTTTTTAAAATGTTTACCCATGAGTGAAAGTATATCCTTCATGCTCTACCAAACCATGCATTCAGGATGTACTTCAGGGCCCCTCACCCTGGGTGAACTATTCTTCAGCTCAACCCACCTGAGATTCAGTAATTTGTGAATTGCTGGTAGTCATACCTTTTAGTGGGATGAAATTTGAAAAAAATAAATAAAAGAGAGAGAGAATCCCTGATGACGACATTCTCATTGTGAAGAGAGTGAATTCACAGATGTTGGGTGAACTCCTTGGTTGGCACAAACAGGACCCAGAATCCATTTCAGGCCTCCTGGCTCTAATTCTCATTCCACAAACACTTACAAGGCCATAAGTTCTACCCTCAGAAAGTTTACAGTCAAGCAGAGAAATGGTCCATACAAACAGATGGGCAAGTCTTATAGGTAGATACTTGGTGCAGGGGTTGTGCATAAGCCACATGAGATCTGTTTAGGGGTGTCAAGGAAGGTTTTTTAAGGCTATATGCCCCCTAAATTGCTTCTTCTGAGATAAATAGGTGTTTTCCAGACATGGAGGAGAGAAAGTTTCTTCTCTCGTACTCTCTCTAAAGGAAGAAGTGTGAGTAAATGTGAAAAGTAATGAAAGAAGTCTAGCAGAAGCCTTGATGGTTTCTGGCAGGTGCTATAAGGCATTCTAAAGAGAACTGACTTTATTTTGCAAACACAGTGCAGGGAGGCATTAAGGAGTTCTAAAATCTGGGGAGTGATATGAGGGGGATTATTTTTGTAGCTTCCAATTATGAAGTCCGATTTGAGCAGTCTATCTGAGTCTCTTCCACTCATAGGTAACTTTTTCTGTCTGGAATTGTGTAAGATTTCTTCTTTATCCTTGGAGTAAAGGATTTTTTCCCCCTACTGTTTCCTCATCAAAACTGCAGATTTAAGTCTTTTTTCAGTTCAAGGTAGTTTTTTTTTTTTTTGGTAATTTTTTTAGGGGGGTGGATACGGGATGTCACTTTGTTGACCAGGCTGGAGTACAGTGGTGTGATCTTGGCTCGCTACAGCCTCCACTTCCTGGGTTCCAGTGATTCTCCTGCTTCAACCTCCCGAGTAGCTGGGATTACAAGCGTGTGCCACCACACCTGGCTCATTTTTATATTTTTAGCAGAGACGAGGTTTCACCATGTTGGCCAGGCTGGTCTCGAACTCCTGACCTTAGGTTTTCTGCCCACTTTGGCCTCCCAAAATGCTGGGATTACAGGTGTGAGACACCGCATCCTGCCAGTTCAGGGTAATTTTCTTCAATTATTATTCTAATTTCTTCATACCTATTTTTCCTTTACCTCCTTTTAGAATTCCTATCACATCTCATGTTAGGGTCTTCCAAATCCATCTTTTAATTCTTTATCTTTCCTTGAGGATTTCTTTTTCCTTTTTGTCCTCCTTCTGTGTGGATATTTCTTATACATCACTGTTTGTATCTATACAGTGGCTATCATCTTACTCAATTTCTACCTCTAATATTATCTTCAGGAAGCCATTCTTCTTGGTTTGAGAAAGTCCTGTGTAGGCATGTGCTTCGCTGGTTTTTCTTTTTTTTGTTTTTAACTTTAAATTGTGTATTCCTGCAGCACCTTTATTTCTCATAAGTATTGGCATTGTATGGGTTTTTCTCTGGTTGCTGGGACCCCAGGACATGTGTTTGTTATTGCTGTTTTGACAGATCAGATAAGGATGTTGCCTATCAACTGGATGAAATTCCAAGTCAAAGCGCATTTTCCTATGTAGAGCAGCAGCTGGGCTGCCAGTAATGTCTGTTTTGTTCAGGGAGGTGGGGACCTTTACTTCCTATACTCTGTCTCATTTAGGAATAGAAGGCATCAGCTCCTTTAATTAAGCTTTTTCTTGACTACTGAGGTTCAGCGAGAGGGGGGAGACTGAGGTCGCTGGAGATTTGCAGGTCTCTGAGGGGCACACTTCCCAGAATGGGTCCTTTCTGGTCCTTTCCCCTGGATGCTCTGCTCCTGTTCTTCACATTGCATTCATATGTGGCCTGGCCTGTGGGGATGATGGCCCTGAATTTGCTTGGCCAACAGTAAATCCCACAGAGCCCAAGGCCTCACCTGGAACCAGAAATGTATCAACACCAAAAGCTGGTTAGATCAGGAGAGGTTGAAAGATTGGAGGTGAGAGTGTAGGGAAGGAAGGAAAGAAGGAAGGAAGGAAAGAAGGGGAGAGAGCAGGCTGCTGTCTTCCCAGATGCCCCAGTGTTTCTCAAGGTTGGTTTGATCTTCGTCTAAATCAGAAGCACTGTGGGGACTTGTTAACCAGGAAGGCCCATTAGGAGTGTGCATTTGTTCAGCCAAGCTCCTTGGGTCACTCTGGTGCACATTAAATTTTAAGAGATGATTATTAGAGAGAGTGATTCTGTTTATGAACTTCCTCGAGAATCAGGTAGTAATTTTCAATTTCTAGAGTCTAGTAAGGACAGATATCAAGTGTTTCTAACATAGGGATGTACTTTAAAATATAGCCGGGAGTTTGAAGGCAACAAAAGAGGGATAGTTTAGGAAAAAGCATTTGAATTTTGTGGCGACAAAGATACTTTAAAAAAAGCTTGTGTTTCCTAATTTGTTAGAAACCTGAAGGCTGTTTATACAGAGGTCACACTGCCTACTTATGAGACATAACTTTGTTGTAAATTTCAGAAAGGGCCAGATTTAGGGAAGTAAAATAATTGGATAGAGATTAAGGATGAGGTCAATGAATTCAGTGTATTTTTAACATATCACAACTTGTTTGACACATCATTTATGAGACCCTACTGAGTTCCAACACCTACCCTAAGCATTGTGCCTTTTCCTCAAGGATTACTTCATTCCAGTAATGAGAACAAGGGTAAGCCTCCAGTTCAACTCCAGTGAAGATGTGTACTAAGGCCACCAGGCAGGACAAATGGAGCAGAGGAGGCAGGGAGGACTTGTCGTGGAATCAGTGTTCCAACCAAGGTTTCCAGGTCAGGCTGGAGATGGCTTCCAATCAAGTGTCCAGGATGTTGGAGATACTGACTCAGAGGGATCAGCACCCTCAAAAGCAGATCTGCCCAATCAAACAGTGGTTCTCCAGGGCTGGGCTGTGCTGGCTAGGCTGGGCTGGATGTCGTGTTCAGGATGAAATGTTGAGCAACAGGCCCTGGGCTGTGGAGGGATTCAAATACTGTTTCAAGACGCATAGGTAACAAGAAGCCATTGATAAATTTTGAGCAAAGAAAGTATCAGATTGGTATGTTAGAGAGCTCAGTAAAGGAATTAGAGAAATTGGGAGTCTGTAATGTTCCGTTCTATATGTAGGGTTACAGGTCACGCTGAACAGTAGCCTAATGAGAAGTTTCTTTTCACTGAGCTTACGTTTGTTCTTCAGGACGTGGTTGGAAACTCCTACATTTCCACCTCAGATCTTTCTGCATTTTAATGCTGATAGCAATTCAGAAAAATATTTTGGGCTCATTTATTTATTGTCTGTGAACAAAAAATTAATTAGAGAAATCAGTGGTTGCAGATTACTCTGTGGTTGCTTACATTTCTTCTTTCTTTTTTGGAATTTTCACTTATAAAACTTTTTTATTGCTCACAATAATTGTACATATTTATGGGGTACATGTGATATTTTGATACATGCATATGATGTATAATAACCAAAGCAGGGTATTAACCAAAGCAAGGTATTTAGGATATCTATCACCTCAAATATTTATAATTTCTTACTTTGGGAACATTTCAAATCTTCCAGCTGTTTTGAATATAGGATAAATTGTTGTTAACTACAGTCACCCTACTGTGCTACTGAACACTAGTACCTATTTTTTTTATAACTGTATGTTTGTATCTATTAACCAATCTCTCTTGCTCCCCTATTCTTCCCAGCCTCTGGTGCTTGCATTTCTTCAATGTAGCTAGTATTTTAAGTTCTTTAAAAGGAATCATTTATGTATATTTGTTAATTTATAAAGAATTCTTTCCAAAAAGAATTGAGGTCACCAGGTGTATCTATATAATCTGTAATGCTGCTTATACATCATTGTTTAAATTTTTGAGACAAGTGTTTGCAAAGATTCTTACTCAAAAAGTATTTTATAACTAACACAATGTAAATTCTGAAAAGTAATGAATCTGTACTCTTTTCTAAATACCAATTTAGAATTTTAATTAATTAAATGAGCTCATTCTCTTTCAGTCCAATTTAGAAAATCTTAAAATGTCTTTTTCTCTATGTTTTCTCAAGATTGTCTTATTATTGAGGTGTGAAATTTAATACAGGGTTTGTTTCTACAACTCCCCACAGTGACATAAATAGTCTTATTGCTGATGGTGTCTTCAATAAGGAAATTCAGCATTGGTGGTTTTGGCTTTCAGTAATGCTGCTTGAACTACAAATAGACTTCTGAGATGCGTGCCAGTAAAATTTAATGTATACTTAAAGCACACATAGGATTCTGTGTTGAGGATCTCTTGTTAAGAAAATGTAGCTCAATATAGCTCACATATAGAAACCAAACGCTATTTCTTACTTTAGAAATTGTTTTATTTCAGGACTATGTAATAGAACAAATATTCAGACCCAACTGGAGCTCCAACTTTAAGGGCATAATTTTGCAGATTTTAATATATTAACACAATATGATATGATGTAGCCTTTAAAATGTATTTTTAAAAACCATGCAAATATGTGAAAAATGGTTGTGTTATAACATTAAGTGAAAATGTTAAGGAAAATAATGTACTGTGAATGCAAGTCTATAAATATGCATATCTGATGGCAAAACTATACTTTTAATGAATTTTCCAATTTTATTGCTTGTTTGGCATTACCATAAAAACAGTGGAAAATTAACTTTATCTTACTTACTGGGAATCATTAGATGGATCAGCCTGACTAGGGCACAATGTGAGGTCAGCAGCTGGTTCTCCGTTCTCTGTTGGGAGCCACTAATAATCCCACGTTGTTTCCTTTGTCTCACAATGAACAGCAGCAGTGGGGGCGACGACTTGGACCTCACCCATGTTCTTCTGCGGAAGTTTAGAGATCAAGATCTGCCCTGTGCAGATGTAAACCCAGACCAGTAAGTATCAGGTGCTCTCTTCAAAAGTGAACACTCCCAACTGATAACATTGTAGCCTGGGAGGATCGTTTTTCTCCATGATTGGTTATTTCATGTCACAAGTTTACATTATAATAAAAAATAAAATTTAGGCTGGGCGCGGTGGCTCAAGCCTGTAATCCCAATACTTCGGGAGGCTGAGGTGGGTGGATCACGAGGTCAGGAGATCGAGACCATCCTGGCTAACACGGTGAAACCCCATCTCTACTAAAAATACAAAACAATTAGCCGGATGTGGTGGCAGGCACCTGTAGTCCCAGCTGCTTGGGAGGCGGAGCTTGCAGTGAGCCTAGATGGCGCCACTGCACTCCAGCCTGGGCGACAGAGCGAGACTCCGCCTCAAAAAAAAAAAAAAATTAGCCTAATGAGTAGGTTATTACTGAACGGGCCTTATGGGTATCACCACATAAAATGATCCTAAATAAGCTACATAATTACCCCTTTTCTCCCTTGTACATGCGTGCTTTATATTATTGCAAAGTAAATTAATAATTAATAGCATTCAATTTGTTTAATAAAACCCAAAGCTGAAAACAATGAAGTAGCAATTAAGTCTGAATTATGTATTAGCTGTTATTTACTTTTAGAGAATACTTGTACATATAAAAAATTAATTATAGTTTTTTTAATTTAAAAGATTTAAAGGTCGGTACTGTACGTCAATCTGGGGTGAATTACTTTGAAAGTTATCTTTTTAGTGTTTAATCATGGTTACTGTGACGACCTTTCTATGAAACCTGGAAAAGGGAGGCCTTTCTGTATAAACACTTATTTCCCTCTTATTTTGCTCAATTGTTATAAATTGAAGATTTACTACAAGTAAAGTGCTGCTGTAGGAACCAAGATTAATGTGGAATATGGCCCTGGTCTCAAGGAATTTACAGTTCTGGGTAGAGCAAATGAGGCAAGTGATAAAAGCAATAATGATTTATTAAGTGCCAGAAGTGTATGTTTTTAAGTAGTAAATATAAAAATCTAACAATAATACAACATTGGCAATATGTTTTCTAATTTGTGATGACATATTTTGCCCATTAGTCATATTGGTAATTAGTGTGAGACTGAAAAACTATTAATGTTCTCAGTAAGAAAGAATTAATAGATAATTAATTATGTTGCTTCACTCTAGTCTTTGCAAAACAAAGTAATTTATTTAACTAAGGCTTCAGTGGTAATGTTTTATTTTTCTCCTCTCTGATGGAATACACAGGGTATAAAATACATCTACCTTTGGAAAGTTGAAATGTAACGTAGGGCCCCACTGGGTCCAGCCCTGGCCCAACCTGGGATCAAAGAAGAACCAGTCAGAAAAAGAAAAACATTCTTTTATCTAGTCCTTCTCCTTCAAGGGGAAAAAACAAAAGGTGGAATCAATAATTAAAGGACAGCAGAACATATTGGACATTTTGTTTGGACACATATTTTACTTCCAGTTCCTTTTACATGGGTTGCATTAGAGTCTCAAACTCTCCTCCTCTCCTCTCTCTGTTCGGCGAGCTCCTGCCCTTCAGCCCAGCCTGCAGATCAGCCTCATTGTTTTTCTCCTCTGTCCATTCTTCTTCTATCTTCCTGGATTTATGTTTTTGTGTTTTCCCTTTTCTTTGTGAAATCTACCTAATCTATCCTTAACTCATTTCTATGTTTAATCATTTCTATCTATTTTTGTGGTCAGCATAACAAAAGGCTAGGGGAGCGAGGTACATGAAAAGATGCTGTGAACACTTGTATTAATAATAATGTATGTCCATGTTATACAAATAGGGCTTGATTCACTAGGACCCCAAATCAAAGCAAAAAGTTTTACTTAAAACCTGTAGATTTCCTTCTGTAAGTGCAAAATGTTGTTGAATTTGATGATATCTACATTTTACCTCCTTGGAAGACTTGGGCGATCACTTGATAATTAACTATAGGAAACATTTAAAAATAACAGATTAGATTCTACTGATAGGTTGTTTTTCTGATGAGATACTCAACTCTGAGTGTCGACTCAAGGGTGCTATGTTGAACTTCTGATTTGTACCTCCCTCTCATACGAAGACAATGAAGAGCTCTACAAAAATCCACTGTTGTGTAAATCTGATCTAAAATATGAGTTTTCTCACAGTAGTAGGTGATGCATAATTTAAAATTTAAAATGTGTTAAAGTTGTCAACTTTTAGAAGCTGATGGGTAGATATACATATTTAGCTTCATTTTAGAAGGCTTACATCTGGTGGCACTTCAGTGTCGAATTCTCCTACTATTTCTAACACAAAATGGTCACTTTCCTCACCCATTCTTGTTAATGCTTTAATACAGAACAAAAGTGATAGCAAATCTTATATTTCTATCAAACTTAAAAAGCCAAGTGGGGAGATGGGTAAGGTTTATTTTTGTAATTAAAAAGAAAGTTACTAGATTGCAGCGATATAATAGATCATCTTGGTACTCAGGAAAATCTAGAGGGCTCATTATTAGCCAAAAGGTGGGATCTTTGGAATCTGTCATGGCTGGTGACAGATTCCCTCTGAGGGGCCTGTAAAGATGAAAGTTGAGGCCACGGATCAGCAGCGTATGCATACCAGGGATCATTATAGAGGGGTAATATGGGACCAGTCTTTCTCAATCCAAATCTCAACTCCACTCTTGTTGGCTGTGTGACCCATGCAACTTGCTGAACCTCTCTGCCTTCCTCCATTTGCATCAGTGTGCTCTCAGTTCTGTAGAAAAAACAGTCACCTCAACAGCAGGGTAGCTCTTGTGGAGAGCTTTTGTTCTTTTAAGGTAAGTTCCTGCCTCAGAAAGTGACTCTCAAGACAGTAGGTCCTTAGAGCTTCTGCCTCTCTCTTCAAGATTTAAAATGCACCTTAGCACTTTGGGGAAGCCGAGGTGGGCAGATCACGAGGTCAGGAGCTCGAGACCAGCCTGGCCAACATGGTGAAACCCTGTCTCTACTAAAGATACAAAAAATTACCTGGGTATGGTGGTGCACACCCATAATCCCAGCTACCTGGAAGGCTGAGGCAGGAGACTCTCTTGAGCCCAGGAGGTGGAGGTTGCAGTGAGCCGAGACTGTGCCATTGCATTCCAGCCTGGGTGATGGGGTGAGACTCTATCTAAAAAAAAACAAAACAAAAAAAAAAAACAAAGAAAAGAAAATGTATCTTAGGTGATTGAAAACTCCAGGCATCCCTGTAGTAGAGAGAGCTATTTCATGCAGTGTGTCCAAACCTGAAGGACCAAATGACTGGGCTCCAGCAGCCTCTCTGCAGCTGTGTCCTGTAGGCCACTTTAGGGAAATGCTTTGCTAAGTCAAAGTTTATTTTTAGATTCCTAAACTTTAACAGAAAGATTATGTAGAAACATCTGATTTCTCATAGATCATCCCCTCTGTCTCTCCCTTTTATGGACATTCACACAGCTTCTTAGTGAATCTGTTGGAACACAAAAGTTGTTGGAGGCTGAGAAGTGCTCAAAAAACTACCTGTCATGGGCCATTGTGTACCTCTCATGGACACGTAGTTTTACTCTATAAAAAGGAGCTAGGAGAAGAATAAGGGAGGATTTGGAAGAGAAAAAGAGGACTGACATTTTGAAGTCATATATTAAATTATAAACACTTGTTAACCATCATCTAAGGCATCTGAAAAAGAAAGGCCTGCTGAGTTTCAGAAGTATAAATGGAATTATTTTTTTAAAGTACATATCAGATACAGTACTGTGATTAAATGCGTAACTCCCTTAGGTGTTATTTCCATGTAAACTCTTAGGTTTCAAACTGGAGTCCCTATAAGCTAGTCAGCCAAGAAAGTAGTGTGGAGAAATCTTTACGTTATTTTTGTTGTTTCAAAAATTACATAGACATTATACTTTGCTAACCTGGTTAATAGAAATGGCAAATTTCTTTTCACTGGGCCGGGCTTTCTTTAATTGGTGTTATCATACTGGCTTTCTCATTAGAGCAGCACACATTTTGCATAGAGCTGGGATCTCGACAGCTGCTTCACCTCTCTGGACCCCACGTCTTCTTCTGAAAAGCAGGGCTAGTAAGGATGGTGGTAAAAATATCTTTTCCAATTTTTGAGTAATTAAGAGTAATTATCATTATTAAAACAAATTTTGATTTACAAATGCCAGAACAAATATTTTAAAGTATGGGACTCATAAGGAAATAGAAACAATAGGGAAACTGTGGATCCAAATGTGTTTCTGAACCACTGCTACAAATGGTTTTCATAACTGTTTCTGTTGCACTATATTTCTGCAACAGAAAGTTTAATCAGAAAGGTTTAAAGTGGAAATTTAAAAATTGTTTTTCCTTAAGTGATGATTAAATTACTGTGCCATGCCACAAAAAGGAATTAGCGTCTTGCTGTTTATTAATTGCTACTTGGTACCTGGTTATGAGACTGGAAGCCTAGCCTCAGGTTCCACCAGGAGCCCTAGCCCCGCCGTGAAAGTCCTAGGGAGCCCTGTGATACACTCAGTACAGTGAGAAAAGTGAGCCCCATGTAATATAATGGAAATTCTGGCGTTGTAATAAAACATTGTCATCAGATTAACAGCTCAAGCTGTGAAAACAAATGTAAGAGCTCTGCCTTCTTGGCAGTAGGAGATGATTATCTTGTGAACTCTGTTCTAGTCTGATGGAACTCTCCTTTATAGAAATACAATGGCTTTGTAAATCTAAAAGATCATTCTAATTCTCTCCTTGTTTTTTAGGATGAATTCTTCATGCTGGCATACACATCCCTTTTCTCACCTAGAATTCCAGGATTCATGTGGCTGCCTGGTAGGTCTCTGCAGCATTTTTGATCCTTTTAAATCTAAAATTCAAGTGAAAAAAATGAGTTTACTCCATCTATAAAAATGTTCATATTTGTACCTACGTCTCTATGACTTTTTGGTTTCCTGGATTAGCTGTTTCTGGGGAAAGTTTCATCACATAAAGTGAATATTTATAGAACACAGATGCTGTAAAGATTGACAGTGCTCCTCTCCTTCATTGCCTGCTGCCTTTGGTCATTAACATTCCCCTGGCATTCATTAAGAAAATGAATATTCTTCAAGTAATGATAAAGAAGCTAGAATTGCCCTATGGAAGGAAATTTTTCTAAATTTCAAGGCAGCATGACCTTAAGGCTCTTGCCGTATTTTTATTTGGGCTAGATATTAACAGCTAAGATGCTCCTTAGCTCTCTGACTATGGTTGATTCATACAAAAACATGTGGAAGTAGGTGTGCCTTCCTATTAAGGTGATCAAGGTGAGAGACCTCACTGTCTAATCTGTGAAGGAGAATAAATTGAAATTTATTTGGAAAACTAATTGGAACTCATCTCAAAGAAAATCTCAGACTCTAATTAATAAAAGGCATAGACCTGCTAGCCACAATCAATAAGCAAGTATGAAGGCAGGTCTAATTTATAGGAAAAAGGGAAAAGAAAAAATACATTGAAGTTAACTGAGCATCTATAATGGAAATGGCCACTTGGAGAACATGTTTACAGGGCTTTCCTATTTAGTGGCTCATGAGATGCAGTTCTCCTTAATAGTTGTCAACCTAAGGGAAGAAACTGAGACAAATTAATATAGGTAGAGAGTTTATTTGAGCCAAAGTTGAGGACAGCTATGTGGGACACACTTCCAAGTTATCTTTGGAAGTGCTCCTGAGGACAAAAAGGAAGCTCAGGTGAAATGGCCTTTTTGTCTAGGGTGTCAACTGAAGTTCTTTGTCTCATGGCCAAGGAAATCAAGGATATGGACACACCAAGAGTGAGCTTAGAGCAGAAATGTAGTAAGTGAAAGGAAGAGAAAAAACTCTCTGCTACAGAGAGGGATCTCAAAAAAAGCGTTGTCATTTTGCAGTGAAGTGCAAGCATTTTAATAAAAAAGCGAGTGGGGAAGAGTGCTCCATTTATATAGGACTCAAAAAACTGGTTAGAACTAGGTGTTTCATTTCCATAAGACGCGAATCCCCGGCAGTCCCCACCCTATCTGTTTAGTGCACAGGCAGATCCTTAACCTAAGTTACTCCATATTGCTTATCTCCTCCTACTGTGCATGAATCAGGGGCAGAACCCTTTTCATTAATCCATTTGCATGCTGCTGATAAAGGCATACCCGAAACTGGGCAATTAACAAAAGAAAGAGGTTTACTGAACTTACAGCTCTACATGGCTAACGAGGCCTCACAATCACGGCGGAAGTCGAAAGGCACTTCTTACATGGTAGCAGTAAGAGAGAGAATGAGAACCAAGGAAAATGGGTTTCCCCTTATCAGACCATCAGATCTCATGGGACTTATTCCCTACCATGGGAACAGCAAGGAGGAAACCACCCCCCATGTTCAGTTATCTCCCATTGGGGTCCCTCTCACAACATGTGGGAGTACAAATCAAGATGAGATTTGGGTGGGGACACAGAGCCAAACAATATTACCCTTCAAGGTGAATGTGCCTGGCCGAGGGTAGCTCTTCTTTTCTATAGTGTTGCAGCCATGTTCCAAGCAAGCCCCCTGTGCAAGCTTCCTTACGTGAGTATGTCCAAAAAGGAAAGGAATGTGCTCACTGGGGCCCACTGTACGTCAGTGAAACTTGCTGACTACAGGGGAGGCCCCTTTCTGTGCGGGAATTCATCTCTGTATCTATGTTTGCAGCCCGGGATTTCAGGCTGCTCTTTGTTAGAAAATAAATGCCGGCCGGGCGCGGTGGCTCAAGCCTGTAATCCCAGCACTTTGGGAGGCCGAGACGGGCGGATCACGAGGTCAGGAGATCGAGACCATCCTGGCTAACACTGTGAAACCGCGTCTCTACTAAAAAATACAAAAAACTAGCCGGGCGAGGTGGTGGGCGCCTGTAGTCCCAGCTACTCGGGAGGCTGAGGCAGGAGAATGGCGTAAACCTGGGAGGCGGAGCTTGCAGTGAGCTGAGATTGGGCCACTGCACTCCAGCCTGGGCGACTGAGCGAGACTCCCTCTCAAAAAAAAAAAAAAAAAAGAAAAGAAAAGAAAATAAATGCCACTGAGGACCTTGCCCTAACTATCTGCCTAGCCAGTTTCTCCCTTCCTTCTCTCTCATAATTTATTAAAGAAAAAAGAATTAATCAGGAGAGTGGGTGATTACAAAAGTTGTTTGTCAGGGATTCTCATTGGCATTGTTAAGTTACTTTATAGCTCTGGTGGTGGCACTCAGCTTGGGGTCCATATAGTGAGCTGCTTAGAAATGATTGCTTAGCTCAAGGGGGATGGGGTGGAGTGTGACTGCTGTCTCAGTCCAGTGCCTCTCTGGGCCTGATTATTTAAAGGGAGCTCACGTTCTTCAGATAAAAAGCCTTTTTGTTTGTCTTTTTTCTAGAGATTTTAGAAAGCTTGCTTTTGGAGTAACTAGTCTGCTTTCTTCTCTTAGACTAAAGATACACATGTAAGTGGGATAATGACACAGCACCCTTAGTGAACACTCAACAGTGTTGGTTGATGTGGAAGAGCTAATGGAACTCTCTATGTTTCCCTCTTGGCCTCAGCTGTCAATAAACTCAGCTACATTTGACATTTGGTGATCCTTCACAGTGATCAGTTATCTTTTTTTTTTTTTTTTTTTTCAGACATGATTATTGTTTTTTTCCCTGGACTTGTTTTTCCATTTATTCACTTTAGGGGCAAAGGGAAAATTTGCCTTTCACCCTCAGAAGCTTCACTGAAAATCAATTGACAAAAGGCAGGTTAACTGGGAAGTACCATACAAACGTGTTAATGTGCATGAGAGGATCATATCATAGAGTAATTACCTCAAACCCCCGAAGAGGTATAGAAACTTCTATACCCTTTTCATAGGGGAAGGAGGAGATGGGAAGTGTGGATAATTCTTTTGAGGGGTAGGAAATGGTTGTTATAGAGAAAGAATGGGCCAGGGAGACAGAAGTTAACTTGTAGATGATTCTCCTGGAATTTGAGTGAGCCCAAAAGTAAGGCATTATTTTGTGAAAAAGTCCATCCAAGAATCGTTGCATTCTTCACTCTTCTTTTCTGCAATAGATAATGAGATTTCAGGGAGGGGATTGAGGACCTATGTGTTTCCTTTGGTAAGGAGTTTTTTGGTCAGATGTGGAAATTCCAAAGAGAATTGGAATGGAGGAGGAACAAGACAAGGTTCCAGGGACCTTGATTCTGAGGCTTATTTCTGAGGCCTTTCAATTGATAGAAATGCCCAGCATGCACAAGCATCATGTTTTGGGAGATTGTTTTCTACGCCTCAACACTCATGAGATCTCTAATTTTTTACACCACGCTCTTTTTCTCTAGGCTTGATTTGATCATTCTATTATACTAGTAGCTTTTAGTACCACCAGCTACCTAAGGTCTATTGGGATTAGACTGAGTTAATATCAGAATGATTGGTGTTTATGTTCCTAAATTCACTTCAACTCACATGAACTGTGAGATTTCAGTAATATGTGAGAAAAAAACGTTTTACATGAAAGAGTTCCATAGTCAAGTAAGTTTCACAAATATTGGACAAAGCAGTATTAAGCAGGTATCTTTGCCACAGCTCTTGTAAGAAGCTATTTGGAGATAATGAAATTGTCCTTGAATTGACAGTGGAGTAGATGCAGCATTTTCTGCAAATTTGACTGAAGAGTCCTTCACTTTTGTGTCACCAGTGTGTTTCGGGATGCACTTTGAGAAATACTGGACCACACGTTAGAAATCAGAGAACCTCAGGAGAGAAGGAGTTGAGGTGGAATTAATGCAAGTCCTAAGCAATGGGTGTGGTTACTCTTCAGGGTTGGCTCAAAGCAGATGTACACAAAGATGTGTGGAAGGAAGGCCTATATACTCATGGCTAGTTCTCTGGTCTTTAGTGTTCATGTTGAGCCAAGCTGACTGTGTTTTGCCAGAAGGAAAAAATATTTCTCTCCCCTTAAATACATGTGTGCTATCTGGAAGCCCTGGGTCTGCAAGGGCATGTCAATTTCCTCTTGTTTTTTTTTCTGGCAGAGTCTCACTCTGTCACCCAGGCTAGAGGGCAGTGGCATGATCTGGACTCACTGCCTCCTCCGCCTCCTGGGTTCAAGTGATTCTTCTGCCTCAGCCTCCTGAGTAGCTGGGATTACAGGCATGTGCCACTGCTCCCAGCTAATTTTTGTATTTTTAGTAGAGATGGGGGTTTCAGCATCTTGGCCAGGCTGGTCTCGAACTCCTGACCACAAGATCCACCCGCCTCGGCCTCCCAAAGTGCTGGGATTGCAGGTATGAGCTACCGTGCCTGACTGATTTCCTCATGTTTTATCAACGATGCTGTGGCTCTCTCCAAACCTACAAAAAAGTTCCATGGTTGGTTCTTCTGAGGATGAAAACGATTTGGAAGAGACACCATTAGAAAAGCCTCAAAGGGGAACAGGAATTGAGCTAACTCTAAAGAACAAACAGGGATTTTCAGGGCCTGAGCTTCCATGGATAACAACACTATGACCCAAAACATGTCATCGGGAGTGAATGTGGCTTTATACAGAATAGGTGGAGGGCAGATTTGTTTCTTGTCGCTGAGGTAATAAATTATCACACAGTTGGTGACTTAAGAAAACATGAGTTTATTCTCACACGGTTCTGGAGGCTGGAAGTCTGAAGTCAGTGTCACTGGAGTGAAATTAAGGTGTCCGAAGACTCTTGAGGACAATCTGTCCTTTTCCTCCTCCAGCTTCTCTTGCTTCTGGCCTTCCTTGGCCTCTGGTGACATTACACATACCTCTATCTCCATTGTCACAGTGCCTCCTCCCCTTCTTTACCTGTCTAGTCCTCCTCTGTCTCCCTCTCAACAGTGGCACAGATTGTAACCAGCAAAAGGGCCTGGCTGCTCGCTGCTTGTAGAAAGAGGCCAAAATAATAACAAGCTGATTAAAAGTAAGCAAGACTTGATTATCTGTGCCAGCAATGGGAAGAGCAGAAATTACAGCAATTCTGCTGTAATTTGTGGAGGGAACACAGGGTTTTTTAAAGAAAGGGTTTGGAATGCGGAAGAGGCAGGGGTGATAGGTTGGAGATTGGGGAGAGGGGGAGCTAGGAGGTCCCAAGAGGGATTACTTACTCCAATGACTCATCTTGAATTATTGTTTCATTTGATGAAGAGGCTGACTCCATCGTGGATCCTGCCAGGTTACAAACTAATCACAGTCAATCTTATAGTCAGTCTTCAGCTGGGAATGAGTTCCGGCCTTGAAGTAATCTTTTGTTGGGGACAGATTTTCAGAGGTGTCTAGTCCCCCGAAACTTCTAAGGAATTATATGACCGGATAAGTGAGCACTGCGTGTGCTTAACAAGCATCTAGATAAATAAATGTGCATAAGGCATGGGGGCATGAAGTGGGAAAGGAAAGAGAAAGAAAACATTTCGAGGCCGTAAAGTTTATCTCAGAGCTACATCTTGAAACTGGGGAGGGGAAAGAGGAAGAGGGAAAGGATAAAACATTTTAAAATGAGGTTTGAGGCTAAACTGCTAAGCAGCTCAGTTACAAGGTGACTGCATGAGGGCGAACTGTCACAATCCAGGATAATCTTCTGGACTCAAGATCTGTAACTTAATAACATCATCAAGATACTAAGTAGCACTTAAAGAGTCCAGAGATGGGGGCCTGATATTTTGGTGAGGGGAGGGGAGGTCAATATTCAGTTTAATACAGAGGGTGTATTTGGGGACACCTACACAGATAATGGTTACAATGAGACCGAGGACATTTTCTAGTAGACCTGAATTCTTGATAAGAATTGGAATTTTTTTTAGCAAGAAAATCATCTAACTGAAAACACCATTTTGAAGGGTGTATCTTAATAGGTATGGGGGTGGTAAAGTGAGTTGGACAGAGGAAAGCTAGAGGTAGGGAAACTTCAACGGTTGTTATGTTCATCAAGTTTGGCTGATTTATTTATTTATTTTAATTGAGAAGCAGAAGTTATCTATATTTGTGGTTACATCATACCATATATGATGATATTATATCTATTATATATAAAAAGATATGATATATACATATATCATGATTTTTATATATTTATATATAAAATATTTATATATATATAAACATATATATATATAAATATATATATATATATATATATATAAAATCTCTCTCTCACACACGCACACACACCCATTATGGAATGGCTAAATCCAGCTATTTAATATATGCATTACCTCATGTACATATTGCAGGGGCACAGGAAAACTTGCCCTTCATCCTCTGTAGTTTTGCTAAAATTTCAACTCATAAAAGGCGGATTAATTGGAGAAAAGGCATATGAATTCTTTTAAAATATACAGGGGGAGAATTACAGAATTTCTATCTATCCCGCAATGAAGTTCAGATGTTTATAGATCATCTCAAGTTTACAGAAAGTATAGGGCCTTGGGTCCTGGCAAATCAGGTCATGGAGGGAGAAGACAAATTCTGTACTGGGACAATAAAAGTTTACAATAAAGAATAAATGGATCTGGGAACAGACATTATCTGTTTAGGTTTGGTTACATTCTTGGTCTTACAGGGAGGAGAAGAAATAAAACATTCTCCTTGGTGGGTCTAGATCTCAGGTAGGTAAAGAATTTCAACTTCATCCTGTGCTTTGGGAGAGATGGTGGATAGGAGGGAGGTCAGAGATATCTTGAAACTTCTTCAGCTCAGCATGTGAAAGCACCATATTTTGGGGGTATTGTTTCTTGACCCCAACATTACTATTTGTGTGCATGTGTTTGTGTGTGTTGAGGATACTAAAAATCTACTTTTTTTTTTTTTTTTTTGAGACAGAGTCTCGCTCTGTCACCCAGGCTAGAATGCAATGGTGCAATCTTGGCTCACTGCAAGCTCCACCTCCTGGCTTCAAGCCATTCTCCTGCCTCAGTCTCCCGAGTAGCTGGGACTACAGGCACCCGCCATCATGCCTGGCTAATTTTTTTGTATTTTTAGTAGAGACGGGGTTTAACTGTGTTAGCCAGATGGTCTCGATCTCCTGACCTTGTGATCTGCCCGCCTTGGCCTCCCAAAGTTAAAATCTACTCTTTTAGCAATTTTCTTTGTTCATTTTTTTGAGACAGTCTCGCTCTGTGGCCCAGGCTGGAGTGCAGTGGTGCCACCTTGGCTCACTGCAACCTCTGCCTCCCAGGTTCAAGACATTCTCCTGCCTCAGCCTCCCGAGTAGCTGGGACCACAGGATTGTGCTACCACAGACTGCTAATTTTTGTATTTTTATTAGAGATGGGGTTTCATCATGTTGCCTAGGCTGGTCTCAAACTCAGGAATGTAATCCCAATGTGCTGGGATTACAGGTGTGAGCCACCTCAACTGGCTCTTTCAGCAATTTTCAAGGTACAATACATTGTTACTAATTGTAGTCATCATGTTGTACAATAGATCTCTTGTACTTTTGCCTCCTGTTTAGCTGAAATTTTGTATCCGTTGATCAACATCCTCTCTGCCAATCACCATTTTACTCTGTGTTCCTATGAGTTTGACTTTGTTAGATTCCACAAATAAGTGAGAGTTTTGCTGAATTATGATGTACAACAATTATTATTCTTTTTCATATCTTTCCTCAAGCCTTTCTTTCAAGACCCTGAAAGTAGTATCTTAAATGTATATCGCCCTTCTTACTTTGCTGTAGTTCTTTCATGTGTATCTGAACCTAACAGCAAATCCAAGCATTTAGGTAAGCCTGCTTTCATTTTCATTTTGCAAATAAGCAGACAAGCTTCCAAAGCTGTAATGAATGTGAAACTGGCCCAAATGTATCTTAGAAGTAATATTTATGGATTTTTGAATAAACATAGAAATGGACCCTCCCTGGTCTTAAAACTTGAAATTTATGTTTGTTTCACCACCCGAGTTTCTTCCTCAAGAAACTGATCCTCAGGCAAGGGACTGAAATACGTTAGATTCCTGAATTCAGAAAATGAGACTCCAGACCCCTCATGCATCATGATTGCTTCCTTACCCCTCCTTCGTTCCTGTTTTCCCGTTTTCCCCTCCATATAACCCCCACCAGTTTTAGATGGTTGAGGACATGGATTTGAGACTTTTTCATTCTCCTCAGCTGCAGAACTCAGTTAAAGGCTTCCTCCCTGGCAACACTCATGGTCTCAGTGATTGGCTTTCTGTGCAGCAAGACCAAACCCCTGGCATTTTGATAACAAAAGACTCAGAGACAGAGTCATTTCCTATTTTAATATATCATCTTTTCTGAAAGTGTTTGAGAAACGGAAACAAAGCACATTAACTCCAAAGCCGTTCTGTGGCAGGGCAGAGCACATCACTGAGCAGCCTCCCGTGGCCTAGGTTTTGTGTTGTGTTGACCACTGCCTCCTACCTTGTTAGGTGATTATTCCGTGATGCAGAGCTGGTGTTGTTGGCATGCTGGTGAGTCGCTGGAGAAAAGCTGTTTGATTTCTACTTTAGACCCTTATGAAAGAGACACACGCCTTTGAGTTATCCTGCTTATCTTCCTCCCACTAGTTGTGTCTGACTCTCTTTCAGGTTCGTCAAATGCAAGATCACCCCAGTGAAAACATTTTTTTTTTTTCCTTTTTAGTTTTTGTAAATCTGCCCAAACTTACATACAGAAAAGGATTTGAAGTTCTCAGATCTAATTGACAGCAAAAGTCACAGTGGTATTCGGGCTTAATTCTCAAATATATGTGACTCTGAAAGAGATTTTAGAAATCAGAACATATAAAAGGCTACAGATAATTTATTAAAAATTGAAAGCTAGAGAAAAGTCACCTGTAGTTTCGAGTAATGTCAGTGAACCGGTTTGTGAGTTACAAAAAAGTTTTTGTTTTTTCTTTTTGAAAACAATTTCAGAAGTGTCCAAATAGAAGTTCCAGTGCTCCCTACCTGACCAACCACCTGGGCCACACACTGTTGAATCTCTCAGGCTTCAATGTGGAGGAGTACTTGCTGGCGCCATCTGAAAAACCAAGGTGTGTTCAAATCTCTTGCTGGGTCTTTTCTGTTGTATTTGCATTACTATGGAAAACTTTTTGTTTTAAATGCCAATGTTCTTCAAAACTCAAAAGTCTAAGACTGACCTTGGTGCTCATAAAAATTCCAAATAGATGCCATGGACCTTAATAAGATTCTTACTGCTGACTTTCACTCTTTTAAGTGCTGGGGGAAATCCTATCAGTTGAGATTTGTCAATGGCAGAAGCACCAGAGCCAGAAGCAGTTTTACTGCTTTAGGGGATAAGAGCAGATAAGTTTACAGCATAATGAAAGCAAGGCCTTACTTTAGAATTATCTCTATTATGCAGCATTCAATGTGGGAACCTGGGTACAACTAGCATCTTGAAATTTCTCTTGGGCAATTTTTGAGAAACCTTTTGTGTTGTGTTGAATTTCCTTGAGACTAAGGGGGTGAATCCAGATGAGGGAGATCAGCAGTGAGTGTTTCTCATTGCTTTGAATCTTAATAACATCTGCCCACTGTAATTTTCCCATGTCCGCCAAATGTATTGTATTGCTTCATGTACGAAGGCATCCCATAGGCTGACCTTATTGTCTGGGACTCCCTACTGCCCTCTACCTGCCCTGCTGGGGTTTGCCTGCCTCTCTTCTGCTGCTCCACCTCTTAATATCTTTCAACATACACTAGAATCTCTGGTTTTCTGTTCTAACTCTGATGGTTAGCTTTTTTTTTTTTCCCGAAATGGAGTCTCACTCTGTCACCCAGGCTGGAGTGCAGTGGCACGATCTTGACTCACTGAACGCTCCACCTCCCAGGTTCAAGCGATTCTGATGCCTCAGCCTCCAGAGTAGCTAGGTCTACAGGAGCTTGCCACGACACTCCGCTAAGTTTTTTTTGTATTTTTAGTAGAGACGGGGTTTCACCATATTGCTCAGGCTGTTCTCGAACTCCTGACCTCAGGTGATCCTCCCACCTCGGGCTCCCAAAGTGCTAGGATTACAGGCGTGAGCTGATGGCTAGCTTTTTGAAGGTGGGAGCTTGTGTGCCCAGAACGTAGAATATTATCTGGCACATCAAAAATGTTCAGTCAGTATCTATTGAATGAATGAATGTATTCAATTGAGCCAGTTGGGAATGCGTACTTATTCCTTTGCCTGAATTTTTGCTGAGAGTAGAACACTATGATAGAAGACAAGACTATTCTTCAGTCTCCTTTTATCTAGTGAGTGGAAGACAAAATTTATTTATATAATAGTTAACATTATATTTTTTAAATGTTAACTATTTTTTTGAAGTTTAATAGATACAAGATAATGTGCAACTCATGGAGATATAAAAAAAAAAAAAAGATGTAATTCCCACCCAGGAAAAATTCACAGAGCTGCATAAAGATAAACTGGCAAATAGACGATAAAATCCCATGTGGTAATTGATAACAATGGATGGAAATGTAGGGTATTGTGGGAACTCAAAAGACCAGGAACATCTAACCGACCTGAAATTGTCTGGAATGCCTTCCTGAACCAGGCAAGATTTGAGTGGAAGATTAAAGAAATAAGAGTAGGGAAGACAAACCAGAAATGCCTCAAAAGATTATGATCACTATTAAGAAATTCTTTAGGCCAGGCGCAGTGGCTCAAGCCTGTAATCCCAGCCCTTTGGGAGGCCGAGATGGGCGGATCACGAGGTCAGGAGATCGAGACCATCCTGGCTAACATGGTGAAACCCCGTCTCTACTAAAAAATACAAAAAACTAGCCGGGTGAGGTGGTGGGCGCCTGTAGTTCCAGCTACTCGGGAGGCGGAGGCAGGAGAATGGTATGAACCCAGAAGGCGGAGCTTGCAGTGAGCTGAGATCTGGCCACTGCACTCCAGCCTGGGCGACAGAGCGAGACTCCGACTCAAAAAAAAAAAAAAAAAAGAAATTCTTTTTGTTTTTCTTTTTATTTTTTCCTTTTTTTTTTTTCTTAGAGATAGAGGCTTGCTCTGTTGCCTAGACTGGAGTGCAATGGCATGATGTCCACTGTAACCTCCACCTACCGGGTTCAAACGATTCTCTTGCCTCAGTCTCTTGAGTAGCTGGGATTACAGGTGTCTGCCACCATGCCCAGCTATTTTTTTTTTTTTTTTTTTGTATTTTTGGCTGGTCTCGAACTCCTGACCTCAGGTGATCCACTTGCCTTGGCCTCCCAACATGCTGGGATTACAGGCGTGAGCCACCACTCCTAGCCCAAGAAAGTCTGAATAGTGGTTTCGTAGAGGGAATGACCATTAATTAAAATAATTACAGTGGTGATGATCAAGCCCTATCTGTTACACGGCATGTATTTCCTCACAAGACAGTTAGGTGTGACAAGTACACTTTCTAATGTGGCCAGCCTTATCCAGACCTTCTCAATTATCAGTGCCTTCCATTTTGCCTGGCTTGAGAGCCAGGCAACTTCCATTAGCACAGTGCCTCTGCTTGTGTGTTCATGTCACAGATCACAGATGCTCAGCTGGCTACTGTCCTAAGACTGCTGTACCTGGTGGGGTTAGTAATGAACACCCTCTGGTTAGCAGTCCTGGTGTTCTGTGGTTGAAGCACTAACACAATGTTCATTGTTAACAGGCTTGGAGGTTGGTCTTTTGGAGTACAAATCCCCAGTGAAGCTGGAGGTGCAAATGCAAACATATCAAAAACCCAAACTCTGGCAAAGGTAATCGTATTCTTTTTATTTTTTTCCTGTTTTAGAAAGTATTTAGGAAAACTCAACATTGAAATATATTTTTGAGCAAAGGGCTGGGAAGGACCAGATTAAATCCCAGCATTTGTTACTAAGCATTAAGAAAAATTAAATGTAAACATTGTCTTGAAAAAAAAAATGACTTGTTTTTCATTAGAAATAGAGGAAATAGGTTTTTGCTTTTTGTTAAGACAAGACTTCACCTAGTAAATATAAAGTGGAGGGAAAAATCTATTTTTAAAGTATCCATAGTTGTGATAATTGGAAATATCACTAGTTTCTTTGCTGGCCAAGGAGTTCTTTCATTCATGTAAATGCCTTATCTTCCAGAAGGCTGGATAAATAGGCCTGGAGATGACACAAAGAAAGCAGTAGTTACACAGAGCTACTCTTAGGAGTCCTGGATTTTCAAGCCCTGCCAGGACTATTCCTGTGAATTAGGAATGGTCCCCTTGGAATTAGAGAGGCTAGGTGGGGGGATTCTTCAGATGTGAGAGAATGGGGACTGGGATAGAGGAAAGATGCCTTGATCCATTAGTAGGAACAGAGAAGTGGTGAACCCAACAGTGAGTTGTTGTTGTTTAAGGAAAAAAGTCAACACTACGTTAAAATGGGGAAAGCAGAAAGATTCAAAGCATTCAGTCTCTATGACTAGAGAAATAGTATTATGTTTGATTGAGAGAGAAATCGGAGAAGGGTAGATTGTGGGAGGAAGTTAAGTCTACTGTGGGAGAGTGAGTGTGAGTTCTTGTTAGGACATCAGTATAGACATTTCATTCTGTAGTGTGTGGATGTTGTGTCTACTCATGAACCCATTGTGGAACTATGAGAACAAGAACAATCTCCATGAGCCCAGGAAGGCACTCTGTCTTTTCTATAGTGGGGACTTTCATGGTTCATGTGAACCTGAAGAAGCTTATTGGGATAAAGATAAGCCCATGTTGGAGGTTTATTCAGTGAAATAAAAATTCTTACAGGTACTTCACAATGTCATCCCTGACGAGACAGTCATACTTCACAATGTAATCCCTAAACAAAATTTTAACAGTCATGCATTACAATGTAATCCCTGGGAAAAATTTTCAGTCATAGTGTGGATGATTCAGGAATCTCTCCAACAGCTGAGGTTTGTTCAAATCTCTTTTCCTTCTCAAGGCAACACACATGCATGAAGATTTAAACCTCAATATGAAAATATAATCATTAATAACTTGATAGAAAAATAACTTAAAATATATTTGCTGACATATTTTGGAACATATTATGTGGCCATTATGAAAATACACCTAATTAGCAGAAGGAATCTGTTCATTTCCTCTACAAATATTCCGACTTTTTAGTCTATCCCAATCTAAACCCTTCTTACATATTCATAGGAGATGGTTGTGTCTTTGCTTTGAAGTGTCTGAGGCACAGATCTCTTGTTCAGTGATGAGTGGCTGGGGATTTGTGTGTTCCCCTCACATCTGTAACTTTTTTGTCTTTGTTTAGATGAGTCTTCTGTACTGACATGTTTGAGTGGTGATTGCTGAAGTTTTTAATGTTATTTACGTGTCCTTTGACAGGCACAAGCATGCAGGTGAATTATACTTGACCCTTTGGAGACGGAGCTCCTCTCCAGCAAGCCAAGGAACTCAACGTTGTGGGGTGTAAAGGGCAATCTATTATTTGACATACTCGCCAGAACTGCTGGCAGCTGATAGTGCATCAAATGATTGCATTTATTTTTCTGTAATTAATGACCAGCTTTTTCTTTCAGCCTTTAGGCTACATTCACCAACACAGATGATATGAGTTTCATAGTCCTTCTGAAGGAAAACATGGAAAATTTGCATATGAATAGGCTTAATGTATGGTTCATTATCTTGTAGAATGTCTCTTGTGCGACCTTTATGGGTTCTATCATTCACATCTTGAGTGTTTAGCTTGTTTAATCAAAACACTCTTTAGAACTTACACACTTCAGTTAAAGAAACCAAACACATTTTCCCTTTTGTTTTTTTTTGCATAATTCTGTTCTCCCATGGAATTTAATGTATTTGAATATCCACTGAGTTTTTTTTTTTCTTTTTTTTTTTTCTTATAGCTACTTAGTTACTTTTCTGAAGGGCTGTTATTCCTGAGATGAAAGGTCTGCTCTGGGGTGTCATAGTATGTTCCTGAAAGAAGATTAATTTCCTATTTCATTTATTGGACTTTATCACTTCATGACTTATGGACTGGTAGGGAAGGAAATCCCACAGCTTATTTCCAGAACACAGCCTAGTTTTAGAAAACCATTCTTAGGAGAAAAAGAAAAAGAAAAAGAAAGAAAGAATGAAAAGCTTTTTCTTTGAACTCTTTTATGTCCTGAATGCTAACTTTAAGATCATCACAAAGTATGCATTTATTACTTAAAGAATTTATAAAACCTTTCTCAAGTAAAGGCCAGTGTATAAAGGAATGGATCAGGAGTTCCAGAACATTTTAAAATCTGTTCCTTGGAACTCTGCAAATCAATCATTTATTGCCAAAATGATGCTATATAGCAAAGAACTGCAAACCGTTAGTAGCATCAAGAGTAAACATGCATTTCACTCATGAGTCTGTGGGATTGTGCTGCTGTGGGCTGTGCATAACAGATGGTGCCAGGCCCCACTAGCTGTGGGGAATTTGGGATGCTCCTTAGCCAGGCCCTGGTTCTGTGTCCTGGGAATGTTCCTCAGTTCATCATCTGCATTGGCCCTTAACTCAACTCTGCAAGGTGCTTTTCCTTCCGTTGCCCTCCATGGCTGCGTGTGAAGATACTTTAAAATATGCCTTTTGAGTAACTCTCAGCCTGCTTCCTGCCTGTGGACAGCTGGGTTCTTAGAGAGCTATTTACATTTTACTTGTATTCCAGCCTGGGGTACCTTCTTGATACAGCTTCCTATAAAGCACTCTAATCTTTCTAGTTTTCTAACTGAGATCCACAAGCTACTCTCACGATGTTGTTGAGATATGCTGCTCTCTCTAAAATTAATTAGTGGCATTTGGGGAATGCCAGAATACTAGGGGACAACACCTTTTAGGTTCCTAAAAGCCCGTGTCCCTGAGAGAGTCTCTAAGCAGCATCATTCTTTGAAGATCTCAACAAAGTTCTTACAATCGCACCCTTGACTTGATCTTTCTTCTGAGACCATGTCTTTCAACATTCTCTCTAGAGAGCTCCATACTCAGGTCAAAATGTTTATTGGGCACCATTTCCATCTTTGAAGTTAATACAGGTGATAACATTACCCACTGTTCTCACACTGCAATATGCATCGTCCGTTTTTCAACTATTTATAGCAGTTTGTTTTTTATTATTTTTCTCCAGTATTCCTAAGTATTTTATCATGTATTTCCAGGCTTCTCTAATTGTCTCTTTGTCCCCCAACTTGCTGTTCTCAAAAGCAACGCCAACTATTTTCAGTTTTTGGTACAGTAACACCCCATTCCAGTGTAAATCACTATGTTGGTATTCTATTGCTACAATAATGCTCTACAACAACAATTTCAAAGCTCAGTGGCTTCCACAATGGACGTTCATTTAGCTCATGGGTCTGTGAGGTTTTGCTAATACAGACTGGGCTGGGCTGATCTTGGCCAGGAATGAACATGTGTGTGGTTGGCTGGCTATTGGCTTCAGCTAGGATGACAGTGGAGGTCTTAGCTCCACTGTTGCATCTGATCCTCCAGCAGATTAGTCTGGCCATGCTCCCATGGTGATAGCAGAGGCATAAGGGAGCCTTCAGGAACATACACGTGTCTCTCAAACCTCTGCTTGTGCCACATTCTATTGGCCATAGCAAGTCACATGGTCAAGCACAGCATCAGAATGGGAGGGCATGAAAGTCATATAGCAAAGCATGTGGATACAGGGATGGTGAAGAACTAGGGCCCTTAATGCAATCAAGAACAGAAGTTTTGGCCGGGTGCAGTGGCTCACACCTGTAATCTCAGGACTTTGGGAGTCCAAGGTGGGCAGATCACCTGAGGTTGGGAGTTCGAGACCAGCCTGACCAACATGGAGAATACAAAATTAGTTGGGTGTGGTGGCGCATGCCTGTAATCCCAGCTACTCGGGAGGCTAAGGCAAGAGAGTCCCTTGAACTCGGGAGGCAGAGGTTGTGGTGAGCTGAGATTGCGCCGTTGCACTCCAGCCTGGGCAACAAGAGCAAAACTCTGTCTCAAAAAACAAAAACAAAAACAAAAACAAAAAAAAAACAAACACAAACAGAGGTCTCAGAGTCTACAAAGGGTGAAGCTAAGGAGGCTGAGCAGGCAGCCTCCTGTCTTTCTAGCTCCATCCTGTCAAAGAATCTCTGCTTTTGTTTCTGTACTGTAGCGTAGTGTCATTTTTAAGGTTTTTTTTAATACTCTACTTTTAAAACAAAAATTAAAATAATAAAACAAAACAAAATTTAAAAAACCTTAATTCAGGGCAGGGACTATCATTGTGTCTTCTATTTTTTTCCTACATTTGAACAGTTAAGGGAATCAAGACTTGGGGGAGAAGGAGGTCACAGACAGGGCTAGTGGGAGGTTCTACTTTCCACAGGCAGTGGGCTTTTCTACCAGATTAACCTGTCTCATAACTTCAATAGAATCCTAAGCTTCTATCATTTCCAGAAATCTGGCTAGTGCTTGTGCAGGTGTGTGTGTGTGAGGGGGCAGGGTGGCATGGGTGAGACCCCGGAGGGTGACCGTGCAGAGCTGTGTGAGTAGGTGACGTGGACATACCTCTGATATATGACATAAACTCCTTCAGTTCACTTTTGACTTTTCCATCAGAGGAACTCAGAATTTACCCTACTTTGGAGAATTGTGTGTCTACGTTGCTTTAGATTATTTTTTTCTTTTTTTTTTTTGGTCACAAAATCCCAATCTGTTTAGGCATAGCCTTGAACACTCACAGTTCTGTAATTAGTGGGTCTCAAGCTGCACTTCTTCCTCTTGGGGTTTAAAAAAATGATTGGCAAGGATTTCTCTGTGAACTTAAGAAAATATTTAAAAATGAGTGGTGTGAAAGATGAGGTCTGCTTTCTAAATTGCCTGAAGAGGTAGGTTATTTGAGAAAGAATTGGGGAACATTGTCTTGTGTCGTAGGGTTTTGTTTTTGTTTTTTCTGTTTTTGGTTTTTAAACTATATGATCAATATTTTATTACTTAACTGTTTCCACAAACATAATAGCTGTCACACAAGACTGTGGTTAAAAAATAATTAGTTATAGCTTGAAGGGGTGGAAAGAAAATAGATTGGAAGCCCTCAAGTTGGAAGGGATTTGAGATCTAGTCCAAAGTTTGCGTAAACTACAAGAACTTGAATAGGTTCTTCCAAGCCTTAACTTGCTGTGGTGCAGTTCTAATTCTACCAAGTGGACTATCTGTCACAAAAGGCAGACTCTTCTAGAGAAATGAGCTGTTCAGTCAATTGAATTAAGACCAAGATGCATCAGTTGGAGTCATCATAGTTCTTGAAGACACTCACTTGCTTTTCAAATTAATAATATATTTTCATTTTTATTAAAATATTGATACTTTGAAATATAGATACTGATGGTTTGATTAGTGTTTTTCATGATGATTCTTATTCCAGCTTTAATAACATTGTCTTTCTCTTATTTTCACCTTTCTCTTGACAGGCATGCTACTTTATTCTCCATGCTCAGTAAATGTTCTGTTCAGTTTATTTTGAGAAATAATGTTCCATGCTCAGTTATTAATTTGAAAGTAATCATTTTTTTTTTCTGATCATCTTCCACACTTTTAATTTGCAGGTCAAATTTCATTAGCTTACTAACTGAGAAAGAAAAAAAATGATAGGCTTTGGTTCCTTTTTTCTTGTGAGAATATAATTATAGAGCAACATTCACATTTGTTCTGGGGAAAATTAATCTATTTTTAGCTGTAAATTATATGCTTGAGATAAATATAAAATTAGCATACTGGAATTGACTGCTCACTGTCAGCCATGCAGGAACATTACTTTGAATCCTGCACTCAGGTGCCTTGGAAGTTAATTGACACATATGTTCCTTATATCCCAGAATAGTTGACAAACAGACTTAAGAACTAATTTTGTGAGAGCCATTAAAGTATCTTTCTTTTTTTAGGTGTGGTATAATCAGAAGGGTTTTCATTCCCTACCTTCCTACTTAAATCATCTAAACAACCTTATTTTGTGGCAGCACCTACCCCCTACTGTGGACTGGCGACCATACGGTAATGTTATTTTTCATGCATTATAATTCACTACTTTCAAAAGACAATGTTTTTAAAAGTGAAAGAAGCAGAAAAGGTTCTGAATAGAAATGTGAGGAGCAATGAGAAAGTTTCTACTTGGCAGCCAATCCATGTCTAAACACAATACAAAGTTGTAGGCTCTCTTTCCCTTTATTTGTGTGTCATTAAATGTCTTTACTTTCTTGAACCTGTAACCTCATCTGTAGGATGAGGGAAACAAAATGTGACTGGAGAGTTCTCTCCTAAAATTATTTTATTCTGTGACTTAGTATCTTACAGAAGCAAGAAAAATTTTATCTTTTAAAGACAATATTATATGGAATACCGTGATAGAGAATACAGACTGTCCCTCTTCCTCATCATTGGGAAGATGAACATCACATTTTGATTTATGCTGAGCCCTCAATTCATCAATTATCTGTGTTGATCATTGATTCATTATCTATGCTTTCTTATTTTGGTAAATGGCACAGGTCCATTTCTGGTATCCAGAGTTAACTTATTGGTTTAAGTAAATGTTTACTTATTTCACTTGGGTTGGATAAATTATAATTTGTTAATTTAATTTGGTTTCTTTTTTAAAGAAAGGAAGAAGAAGTATAAGCAACAGACCATGTCCACCACAATTTATTGACAAAATATATTTGTTGAAACATTAATTCACATAGACATCAACACTAAACCATTTTTCTAATATACTCTCACTTTATTTCAATCGTACTTTATTTTTCCATATTTATTTTTCCTTCTACACCAATTTTTTAACAAAGTAAATTTAATTATTTTGTGGTACTGTAATTATTTTGGAATGATAATAGGTAATATAAAAGTTAAAAATGTACATGACTAAGAGAAGTATAAAAATAGTATAGTAGTCATACAGAGTAGGGACAGCAGAATAACATTTATAAAATTTTTGAAATGTATCAAGAACTTCATTAGATATTTAACATCCATGGTCTTATCTAATTTTTATGTCAATTTTGTAAGATAGACAATATTTGCCTACTTTACTGATTAGAAAACTGATTTTCAGAAAACATCTGAGCAAGGTAATAATGGGGCCATGATTGGATTCTAGCTCTAGCTGATAAAAAACTCTTGCTCTTCTACGACATCAAACCGAGACGTCATTCTGCTGGGCATGAATACAGCATGTTTCACAGAGGCGAAGTCATTAACACTGGATCTTGAACAATGAGCAGAAGTTTGACTGAGGTCAGAAAGCCATTCCAGGTCTTAGCAATGCAATAACAACCATAGTGTATATTCAGCTTATATGGAAGAGTCCAGTTTGACCTCATCATAAAGCTGAACATAGAGGGATAATTGTAGATCACTTCGGAAAGATTGTTTAAGATAAAATGCTGCTTGACTTTGATTGACATGATGAAGAGTGTGGAGTTTGGTAAGTAACAGACAGGCTTTACCAATATGTGACAATAAGAATGACATCATATAAGTAATATGTTAGGAAGAATGATCTGGAAGCCGCTGATTAAAAGAAGAAGACTGGTGGCAATTTAATGACCTATTGGAAGGATACTGCTTACAATTTTGAGGTTAAGGCCAGGATGAATCCAGAGGAAAAAAAAATGATAAATTTCAGACAGATGGGAGAAAAGATTGAGGCACTAGGGATGGGAATAAAAAAGATTTTAAGAAAGGCTAAAATATAAACCTGAGCATTTTAGAGTTCAGTACTGATGACATTGTAAGAAATGTCAGGGAGAAGATATGTTTTCAAGGAAGGGGTGAGGTGATTTGTGCAGGATCAGAGATGCTAGTTTGGTTCACATATATAGATGAAAATGTGTGGTAGGATTCAGAAAACTGGAGAGAAAAGTTCAGTAGAGCAGTCATAGGTAACCTAAGTTCTAACCTTAATAACAAATGATAGATAAAAGTGTTGGTAAAGTGAGATCCTGCATGGGTCAGACACAGGCTCAGAACAGAAGAGGGCTATGGGTAGAACAGAGGGAAGAGGACAAAATTCTGTATCTCTTGAGGTAAGAAGATCTTGGCACGAAGGCCAGTTGGGGGCAGAATTTCACACAGATGGGCAGGAAAAATGAAGTATTTCAGGGTCATCCAGAAGAATGAGAATGCAGAGGTTTTGCTGGTGACCTCCAGAGGGCTAGTTCAATGGTGTTTCAGAAATGGAAAATAAAAGTAGAAGGAATTAAGCAGAGAGAGGTTTTTTTTGAAACGAGACTAAACAGATAAATTCTAATTTGACTTGTTGATGCATCATCATGGGAAAGGAAGGTTTGTGCAATAAATTGGGAATATACAATACATAGCCCCACAGGAGAGTGTGTTGGGAGTTATTATCAAAATATTGATAAAGAACTCCCACAAGCAGGGCTCTGAAGAAAAGATTGTATTACATCCCTTGTTCCTATGGGAAATGGACAGAGCTAGAACTATTAGCTTAATAATTATAGTGAAACAAACCTTGCCCCAGTATGGAGCTTTGATAAATCCCGTGAAAGCAGAAGTTGTGTTTTGCTCCCTGTTGGTCTCAGCAGTCCCACAGCACCAGGCTCAGGGGACATTCAGGCTATAACAAGTGAATGCACGGATCATTGTACTACACGGACAATATATCACACTTCTCATCACAATGGTTTTTGATGAGGTTTCAGCAGATGTACACATTCTGATATTAGAGATTTCTGAACCCTGATGCAGGCCACTTGATAAGAAGCTATTTTCTTAAAACCCAGGCTGGCCCTTTCTCTCTGTTGAGTAAATTTGCAGCTTTTCAGAACCTCTAATTTTGAACCTAAAACTCATTGTAAATCTGAATATTATAATGATTCAACTGGAGTCAGTTTTTAAAGTATCAAAAGGCTGGTACTGGCCTAGACCAAATAGATGTGGTTTGAGAAGTGAATCTCCAAGGTAAATCATTTCCTCCTGTATGAGTATGACTGTGGTTGGGGTGTTCTCTACTTACTGAGTGCAAAAGACGCCAAGACTTCCTTGCATGATGAGGAGCATTTTGCAAGTACAGCCTGGGGGAAAGGCATGGATTTGGGAGTACATGTAAGGGATGAAAAAAGCATGGAATATATTTTCATATCAGAGACTTTTTTCCCCTCTTTATGCTCACATTAGTAACTTAGTCACATGTCATATAATATTTTTCAGAATCTCAAGGAAATTTAAGTCAGTTGAGGCCAAAATCCTAATCTTGATTGCGTTTTGTCCTGCATATTCCATGGTAAATCAGCAAATCTTATCTCTTCTGCCCTTGAAATCCTGAATGCGCACATTTTCAGTATGTTACTACTGCTCACCTGGCCCACGGTA
This sequence comes from Piliocolobus tephrosceles, assembly GCF_002776525.5. Taxonomy (NCBI): domain Eukaryota; kingdom Metazoa; phylum Chordata; class Mammalia; order Primates; family Cercopithecidae; genus Piliocolobus; species Piliocolobus tephrosceles. The sequence continues at coordinate 36,923,046 of NC_045441.1, forward strand.
CCATGCACTCCTACCTGGACGCTTTCACCAGCTTATTTTGTGGCTTCCTGGGGCCACCCTTGCTCCCTACCCCAAAAGTCTCATCTCTGCATAAGTGCCCACCATCACCCATGGAATGTGTCTGTCAGATTACAGCATCCCCTCTGGCTTCCTATATCTCTTAAAAGAAAGAAACAATTTCTACCTATGATCTGCAGGTCCTCCCTGGTCTGAGCCCTGCAGCCTCTCCTGCTTCATCTCAAACCACTTAATTGCAACTTTGCTGAAATTTCAACTCTAGCCACACCTGACTCCTTGCTTTCTCCTAAATATGTAACCTGTTCTCCCATTTCACATCACAGTTACCTTTTCTGGAATTTTCTCTCCCTTATATTTACATGACTTGCTCACTCACTTTCTTTTAACTTTTCCCAGCAATGTCCAACTGGGGTGAAATACTAAAAATACAAAAACAAAACACAAATCCAATTCTGTGTGCCCACCGCAGATGACCTTGTGTAACTTTTTGATGATAGTCTATGTCTGCGCATCTTCCTATTCTGGTTGCACTCTTCTGAAAGCGTTTTTGTCAAGATTCCACTTACATTGATTCAGGAATAAAGGCACAATCAAGATGTTGATATTTTTCTGGGAAAAGTATTTCTAAAATTGTAAACCTTGTCCTTCTTGCCCAATATTCAAGACTTTTAATGCCTCACATGTATGTTCATGATAAAGATCACACTTCAAAATTGGCATGTGCTAGCTGCTCCTGACCTATCACCTCAGCCTCGTCTCTCCCTTACGGCCCCTCACTTTCCCCTCTGTGTGGCTGGCCTTTGCATCACTGCCCTGCCATCCCTGTGAGCCTGGTAGCTGCATTGCCTCTGCTGAGACTGGCTGTCTTCTCCTGCATCACCTTAAGCATTCCTGCTCAACTTTCTAGGCCCATCTCAGACATCACCTCTGTTGGAATACTCACCACCCTTGCAGGATGAATTAGTGGCTTCTCTTTCTTCTCCCACAGCTATTTGCTTATGAAATTCATCCATATGTTTACTTTTTAGCAAGCATTCATGTAATGACAGATATTTCCCAGACACTGTGTTAGGTCATTGCTGTATTTTAAATGTGTCTCCCAAAAGTCTGTGTGTTGGAAACTTGGTCCCCAGTGTAACAGTGTTGGGAGGAGGGGCCTTTGGGAGGTGCTTGGGTCATGAGGGCTCCACTGTCATGAATGAATTAATGCCGGCGTCTCGGGAGTGGGCTACTTATTGCTGGTGCCATGCCCTTGGAGTTCCCAGACTCCAGACTGTGAAAAACAACATTTTTCCTTTATAAATTACCCAGTTTCATAGCTGGGCATGGTGGCTCATTCTTGTAACCCCAGAACTTTGGTTGGCTGAGGCAGGTGTATCACCTGAAGTCAGGAGTTCAAGACCAGTCTGGCCAACATGGTGAAACACTGTCTCTACTAAAAATAAAAAAAAAATTAGCCGGATGTGTTGGTGGACACCTGTAATCCCAGCTACTTGGGAGGCTGAGGCAGGAGAACTGCTTGAACCCGGGAGATGGAGGTTGCAGTGAGCTAACATCACGGTACTCCAGCGTGAGCGACAGTCTCAATAAATAAATAAATAAATAAATAACCCATTCTCAGGTATTCTATTATAGCAAAAGAAAACAAGCTAAGACAGTCATTAGAACAGTTGATACTTCACATTATCATTATTTGTTTACATTCCTCTGTTAATAAGAATGTAAACACTTCTTGGAAGGTGTTTATACTACTGATGTTTGTGTTTTTTAAAGTCTTTATTCATAGGTATTTAATAAATATATCATTTAAGTGAATTTGCTTTTGCACTACATTTTAGGGTTACTATAGTACATTACATTATGATAATTACCTTCTAAAATAAAGATAAATATGCAGCAAAATACGTACTTGCTTCTTTCATTACTAGGACCTTTTAAGTTGGCATAATTTTATTAAATTAAAATGTTAAATAAAGACGTAATGAACCTAAGAAGAAATTTCTTTTAATAAGATTAACAGAATAAGTGAAAACAGAAGATTAAATAGATAGTGCTTAAATAGATAAGAAGGTATCTTCCTCTGATGGGGTAAAAATGAAAGGGGATAGGTATTATTTTATTTTGTGTTATTGGGGGTGGTTGTGGGTGGTGATGATAGCAGTTGTAAAGGTTAAACTTCCTCAACTACTTATTGAAATTTCATCCAAACCTTGGAGTGCTAGTAATGAAGTGCCACTGTGTGAGAGGAATTAACCTCAGCAATGTCATGAACAAGCTAGATCCATGGTCATTAAACTGTCTACTCATTGGAATCACTTAAGCATTTAAAAAATACTGATTTCTGTCGCTAACCCAAAAAGATTCTGATTTGGCTGATTTGGAGTAAGTCTTTAACAGCAGGCATTTTAAATGTTTTTGGGTGATTCTAATTGTAACCAAGTCTGAGAACCACTGGGTTAAACTGATAAACTTCCCAGCTGATCCATATTTTGACCATTGAAGCGGGAAAACAGACAGAAGTATAACTTAGTAGTCAGTTTAGAGATATCCACACTCACCTTCTCACTGCTAGGAAGGAACCTGATAGATACCTGGCTACTGGGTGTCAGGGGAGGACTGTACTGTATTAGAACACGAAAGAGCTCTTGTCTTTCTTTTCTCTACATTTATATATCTCTTTCGTAATCCCCTGGAGGGCCACAACTCATTAGTATGCTGCAAACCCCAGTGGGGAAGGAGAAGGGTGGTGCATGTTGCATGCTTGGATGATGGGACAGAGATGAAATGAACCTGGGAGCAGTGAATGACATGCATGGTAGTTTTTCCTGCTTTGCTTTGGATGAAATGAGAAATCGGCTAAAATCTCCAAATCATAACAAGAGAGTATGAGCATGAGAACAGGGGAAAATCTCTGATCTGTAATAGACCTACTGAATGAACAGCATTGGCTATTGGAAATTGGCTGGCATCCATAACCTTCAACATGCCCTTGAGAGCTTTGGAGATATTGAGAGAGAAGATCTGGTGGTACCCAAGTGAAGGTAAAGGGGCACCCTGGTAAGGGAGGATTCTGAGCAATGAAAAGCATCAGTACTAGCTTGCTCTTGCTGGAATCAAGAAGGAGTAAGAAACAAAAGGACAGCAAAGCCAGTTATGAAACCCAGCGTGGAACAAGGACTGATCCCCCAACCACAGAGAGGAGGACATTGCATATATTGAGAGGGTGTTTTCATGGGGAGCATCTCATGGTGTGTTTATATCTGCATAAATAGAGGAAAATGTGTGAACTCTATGAAAGAGAGGATAAAAGATAAGAAGAAAATGCCAGGCGGAGCTGCAGTGTGTTACAAAAAAGGTGCTAGCTTAGATGAAGACAGAAATATGAATTTTCGTTGGATGCAGTGAATAACATTATTGATTGATTACAAACCTCTCTCCTTCACTTAGAATTATTGACTTAAAGAACAAACATGCAGTATTCTCTAAGAACACACAGGGAAAAGGTGACACAGTAAAACTGATCAGAGGGGAAAAGCTAGAGGAGTCAGGTATAGAAAAAAAGCAGATGAATCACAAAGAAAGAAGCAATGATGTAAGAAGAAAATGAATCAAACACAAAACAAAACAACAAAATAATTCTGTACCAATGGATTGGAAGAGTTTGTCATGATTCTATCAAAATTTGTGAATTAGGTATTATGGCAGTAGCAATGATTGATGGACAAATTTGGTGAATTTTCTAAAGTTCAAGGATAAAGAAAAGTTTTTACAAAGCAATGAGTGAAAGCACATTAGTTTCAAAGGAATGAAAATAAGACTGGCCTCTGATATTTTTTATAATTTCCTTTGAGACTTCATCTTTGACTCAGGGATTGTTTAGACACATGTTGTTTAAATTCTAAGTTTTTGAGATTTTCCTGTGGTCTTTCTGTTACTGATTTCTGGTTTGATTCATCATGGTCAGTGACCATACTCTGCGTTATTTCAATTATTTAAAATTGGTTCAAGTTCATTTTATGGTCAGGATATTGTTTATCTTGAAGCTTCCATGGATGATTAAGAAAAAAGTATTCTACTCATTGTTAGAAATGTATATTATATGTCAATTGGATCCTATTGGTTGATTATGTGGTTTTGTTCTTCCATATCTTCCCTGATCATTGAAGATTACTGAATCTTCACTGAAGATCATCACTGACACATATCATTTGCTGAGAGGCGAGTAGTAAAGTTTCCAAATTGTGGCTTTTGGCTTTGTTTCTTTGCTCAGTTCCATCAGTTTTTGCTTCATGTATTTTGAAGCTCTGAGGTACACGTCAAATGTGTACCTCACATTGGTACCTCACAGACATATGGCATAGTCACATATTTCTGGTGGATTGAGCCTTTTGTCATTTGGGATGATTATATTTTCCTGGTAGATTAATCCTTGGCATATATGTAGTGTTCCTCTTTGTCACTAGTAAATGTAGTTGCTGTGAGATCTATTTTATCTGATATTAACGTAGTCACTCCTTCTCTTATTCTTTTGATTAATGTTTACATGCTGTATCTTTTCCATTTTTTTTTTTCCAACCTATCTCATTGTGTAAAGTGAGTTTTGTGTAGAGCGTACATTGTTGGGTCATATTTTTTAAACTGTGTTTCCTATCTCTGCCTTTTAATTGGTGTTTGGGAATCATTTACATTTAAGGTAATTGCTAATATATTTGGGTGTAAGTTTGACACCATCATTTGTTTTATGTTTCCTGTTTCTCTTTTCTTGCTTTCCATGAGTTACTTGAGCATTTTTTTTTCAGGATTCTATCATGGTTTATTTATAGTGTTTTTAAGTATATACATTGATTTAGTTTTCTTAGTGGTTCTTCTAGGTGTTAAAATACATATGTATAACTTATCACAGTCTACTGATATTGTTATTTACTATCTTGGGTGATGTGTAGAAAGCTTACTTCAATTTAGGTTCTTTTACTCTGTTTACCTTTAAAATATTATTGTCTTAAGTATTTCCTATACATCGAGCACCACATCAGATGGTGTTCTAATTCTTAGTTAAGTCACCAAATGTGACTTAGGAAACTCATGAGATGAACGGTAGTCTATTATATATGCTACTATTTTTAATACATCTTGATGTTCATCTTTCCTTTTGGGATTTCTAAGCCTTTTCCTGTTATGATTTCCTTTGTGTTTAAGTAATTTCTTTTGCTGTTCTTTAAGAGTAGGTTTGCTAATGACAAATTTGCTTATTTTCTTCAATGGATACAATCTTTATTTCACCTTGATTCTTGAAAGATATTTTCACTGAATATAGAATTCATGGTTGACAATTAAAGAAAAGCTCAGCACTTAAAAAATGTGCTACCTCCTTTTGGCCTCCATGGTTTCAAATTAGAAATCCAACTATTACTCTAGTTGGTATTTTCTTCCCTCTCTCTTTGTGACTGCTTTAAAGAATTTTTGTTGTTGTTGACTTATTAGTTTCTAGAAATTTAATTATAATGTATCTTGGTGTGGTTTTCTTTGGTTTTATCCTATTTGGGATTTACTTAGCTCTTGGATTTTTAGTTTTTTTTTTTTTTTTTTGCCAAACTTGGGAAGTTTTCAGCTGCTACGTCTTTGAACACTTTTTCAGCCCCACTCACTCTTTCCCTTTTCTCTGAGATTGGGTAATGAGATTATTAGCTCTTGTATTGTTTTTCCACAAGTCTCTTTCCTGAGTCTCATTTTTAAAACAGTTTATTTCTCTATGTTATTTAAATTGGATAAGTTTTATGTTTTAAACTCGAGTCCATGGAGTCTCTTTTTTTTTAGCTGCACTCAACTGTGGAGCATATCCAGTTGGTTTTTAATTTCTGTCATTGTATATTTCAGTTTTAGAATTTTCATTTGTTTTTTAATCATTTATATTTTCTAGTGAGATTTTAATTTGTTTTTCATATTTAAGGAAAATTCAGCATTACTTTTTGACGCATCTTTATGATACACATTGTCAGATAATTCCGACATTCAGTTCATTTTGACATTACCATCTGTTTATTATCTTCCTCAACTGGTAATATTTTGGCTCTTGTTGTGAAGGATTATTTTCAGTTGTATCCTAGACATTTTGGAAACTGTAGTATGTGACTCTGGATCCTTTTTCCTAGCAGGCAACCCTTCTGTTGAGGAATCGTATGAGAGCCACCTAGATGTGTATGTTTTGATCCCCTCTGGGCCCGGTGACACCACCCTGACTAGGCAAAGGTAGAGAACTGACTTACACTGCTTTTGCGCAGATGAGTGGGATCAGATTGCCCCCCAGCCTCACTGACACATTTATGGTAAATGAGGCACTGACTCATGCTGTCTCATTGCCTCTAAGTGAGCAAGGAGTACAGTCTGCTCCCCACTGGGCCCTGATGATGCTGGAGACAGTTAGTGAAGTACCAGCTAGCTCACTTTGAAAGTATTCCTTAGTCTCATCTGATCGAAGCCAGACGGGAATGGATGCTTGGCATCCCTCTGGGCCCTGCTGACACTGGGTCGGGGCAGTGGTGGAACCAGGGTACTGAGTAGCCATATTCTGCGCTTCTGGGTTCAGTCTCGTTGCTGCCAGGTAGATGTGGAGGCTCAGTTGTTCACTGGTTCCTCGTAACATGAGAAGTAGAGTGGCAGCTAGCCCTGTCTCACTCTGCTTTGTGAAGTTTCTTTGCTACCAGGTAGGGATGGAGACTCAACTTGCCTCAGGACCCTAGTGAGAAAACCATTGTACCTCTTGTCTCTGTCAGGTGGGGAGTAGAAGATTCACTACCCAAAGGGCCCTGCTGAAACCTGAAAGAGTGGGGACAGTTTTGCTGGTGGTGTTTGCCTAGAGTAAGGCAGATATTGCTAAAGAGTAGTTCTTTTGTTAGACTACTCTTTTCCGGGTCCTTTGGTTTTTTTATTTGTGGGAGTCTTTCTTATTTGTACTTGTTGAGTTTCAATTTGGAGACTTGGGCAATGCCTTGTTCAGGATGTATGTGAGGTGATAAGGAAGCCAGGGTATTTATTGTTGTATTGTTGAAGTCTTACAGTCTCAGGGCACCACCATCTTGTTTGCATCCCAGAATCTTCCTATTTCTATTTGTTGTGTTATGTCCAGCAGTTTTTCATTGGAAAAATGAGGACCTGGCAGAACTGGGGCTGCTTCATCTAGAGGGAATATCTCTGGCATATTAACCACAACCTCAAAGGTGAGAATAATAGAATAGCACCTATGGAATATGGAAAGAAAAAGCTATACTCCGCACATTCTGCACCTAGTGAAGATGTTTCCTGTAAAGCACACAGGCCACAGAGATATGCTCATGTAGAATGTGGCTCAAAAATATACTGTAGACATATTGTTCTTTAAAAAGAATGCCAGGAGATAGCTACTTGAGATATTAACTGAAATGAAGATCATGATAAATATTGAATGCACACAAGGAAGAAAAGAACTTGGGTGAGCACCGGTTATAGTGAAGGACATAGATTATGCAAATGTTTGCGTGCATGTGGTGAAAAATTAATGGAAGATCAAGAATTATCCATTAAACTGAAGATATGTAATATAAAACTTAATAATAATGGTTACATGTAGAGCAAATTCTCAACAGAAATAATTAAGATCCAAATGCAAACAGTGATTACTTCTGATTGGTTTTGGATAGGATTATAAGTTATTTTAATTTTATTCTTTACCCTATTTTAAAATTTAAAACCCTTCTACAATTGGCATCTATTACTCATAAGAGTAATAATTAATCTTAATGTTGAGAAAAATACATTTTTTTTCAAGATAGATTGATGAGGAAGAGAGAGAGAAAGTCATCAAAATGCCTTGTAGTCAGAAGAGCTCATATATTTCTTTTAATAGTTTGTTAGATTGAATTAACTTTTTACCCTTCCATATTTCAGTAATATCTCATAGTGAATCAATTAAAACAACATAAACTTTCCACATATACTGATGGTTAGACAAATTTTTTCCTTTTGATGTAGATACTTACAGACATCTGGGCATTAATACTTCTAAAGATATACATTTTATAGGAGTAATGAACCCAAAAGTGAGTACTTGAATTGGAGACATGTTAAGTATCTTGCTATCATAATGGATATTTGACAAAAACACAGATGTGCATTTTTACCAAAGACAAATAAACAGAGTCTGGAAACCATAACAGATGTAGCCACAATGAGAACACATTTTTTTTTTTTTTTTTTTTATTTTTATTTTTTATTATACTTTAAGTTCTAGGGTACATGTGCATAACGTGCAGGTTACATATGTATACATGTGCCATGTTGGTGTGCTGCACCCATCAACTCGTCAGCACCCATCAATTCATCATTTATATCAGGTATAACTCCCCAATGCAATCCCTCTCCCCTCCCCCCTCCCCATGATAGGCCCCAGTGTGTGATGTTCCCCTTCCCGAGTCCAAGTGAGCTCATTT
>NC_045441.1:36931925-36972560 GCF_002776525.5 Piliocolobus tephrosceles
GTTTGCTAAGAATGATGGTTTCCAGCTGCATCCATGTCCCTACAAAGGACGCAAACTCATCCTTTTTTATGGCTGCATAGTATTCCATGGTGTATATGTGCCACATTTTCTTAATCCAGTCTGTCACTGAGAACACATTTTGAAACTTCATTTCTGAAAACTTGTGAAGTAATGTCATAAAGACTTGAGTGAGCTTCTTCTACTCAATTCTAGTGTTGAAACTATGCCCCTTTTACTTAGGAGCCTTGTACCTTTTACCAACATCATCGTCTCAAGATTCTATTACAGTACAATTGTTATCTAACTAGAGTACTGAGTGCTCAACGTACAATGAAATCAACAACCCAATTACAGAGATTGTCCATTGCAATAACGTGTTTTTTATAACAAGGATATCAAAGACTATAAATGATTTTCCTAGTCTCATAGGAAATTGATTAGACTGGTATCCAGAAAATCAAGGTTGTAGTTCTCACTCTGGCGCCAATTATGCTTGACTTCAGATAAGTTAGTAGAGTATGCTTATGCCTCAGTTTCCTAACCTGCACCCACTCACCAACCCTCGGCTATACTTCCTTTACAGTAGGCTCCATCACGTCTGGTGGGATTCCTCTTTATGAGACAGGGCATAGCTATCCTCTCTTTCTTTGGATCCATGAAGAGAGCTCTGCTTTCTAACATTTTACCATTTTAAAGAACAAGGGGTATCATGGGAAGGTGCAGGGTAGTGTGAGGGTGAGCCTATGCAGTTGCAATTGCTCCTACCTGCTGCTTTTTGCTCAGGGCTCTAGGACAACCAAGGATCCTTAAGTAGGAGAGTAAGCTTCCACCTGTGTCTTGTTTCTTCTTTCTTTATTCATTACTCTTATTTTTGAGAAAGTACCTGTTGTTTATTTAAATACTCCAAGTCTGTCTTCCTTTTTGAAAAATAAGAGTGAAATATTTTTAGCACCAATTTAAAGATATATTAGCTTGATTTTTTTTTTTTTTTTTTTTTTTTTTTGAGATGGAGTCTCACTTTGTCACCCAGGCTGGAGTGCAGTGGCCGGATCTCAGCTCACTGCAAGCTCTGTCTCCTGGGTTTACGCCAAGCTTGATTTTTATATATGTTTAATTCTATGCAGCTGGTTTCAAAGAATGACTATGATTCTGAAAACATCTAATGTAGTGATTGACAAGCTAAATTGCAATATAAAAATGAAAAGTTCTCCCAGTGTTCCTAAACCAAAACATTACATGGGTTTCACCCTGCACCTCTCTGCCACCCCTCCAGTCTTCCCACTGAAGCTCCAGGGCAGCCCTGCAGGATTGCACTTTCCTTGCACTCCAGCCCTATGCTGAGGTATCCTGTGCATCTGGAATCTACCCTTCCTTAGAAAGCTCCCTGACTTCCTCCCACCCTGGTGCACCCAACATCCTAGGTGACCTTATACAGGACATAGTCCTGTGAGTGGGCTGTAGTACCCCCACCACAGTGTGCTCTCCCAGGGGGGGGCTACTTGTCCCTCCCATCAAACTGCTGTGGCATAATGGGCAGAGAAAAGATGCATGTTGAATGAATTCTCAGTTCTGTGAAGGAAGAGGAATCAAATCTCTATTTGACCCTTGGTGAAACTCAATTACTGTCCAGTGCCCTGGTTTTCACCACCAAAATCATACCAAAGTCAGAACATTCTTTAACCCTTGACCTGACAGGGGCAGGCTGTTGTCTTACAAAAGGTGATGGTCAATGTCCAGTGGAGGGAGGTGGAGAGTGAACTCAAGACTGACAGCAGGTCCAGGGTTTTCTCTACTTACTTGATGACATTATTTTCCTAAACACTGTGGTCTAAGGCCAACTCATTCTCTGTGTGTTAGCTTTGAAAGATACTTTTTAATTTCAGAGTGAAAACATGGGAATGTTAAGCCCAAAGTGCTTAGGAATTGTCCAGGAGCTCTGAGTACTGAGCAGAAAGGCCCCATTCCAAGGGCATGAGGATTCCCTAGAGGGCCCTGTGAGAGGAACTGTAGATCACTGTGTTCTTCAACAAAGTGTTTTTAAATATTTACTCTGTGACAATCATGTAAATTATAGGACTCTAAAGCCAGTGCCAAATTGAAAATCTGTGGCCCCTTTGAATTATTTATGAGTAAGGGACCTAGGAAGGGAGAGGCAGCCACTGTAGTTTGGGGAGTTCTGCTATTTGCACCAGTGGTTTTTTACTTCTGAGACCTAGGCGGAGACAGAGGTCATGGAGGATTATAGCTATGTGCAAAAAATTGGAAGAGAAGGCAGGATGGCTGCCATCAGTGGGCTCTCTCCTGAAGTTCATTATGTGAAATTTATCAGCTGCTCTTTTCTGCTGACATAGTTGAGGTTTTCATTTCTGTATTATGCTGTCGCTGGGATCCATTGCGGCTCATTGTACAGGCAGGATTATCGGTGCTCTGTATGTTAGTAGGTGATTTGGTGAAAGAGGCACAGACCTGGGACTCCAGACACGTGGGTTCTGCCTGTGTCAGGAGCAAGTTCCAGACTCTAGGAAAAGTCACTACATTCCTGTGATTCTGTTTCTGCTTCTGGAACACAAGGGCCTGTCCAAGCTAGACCACTTGGTGGGATTTCATTTTCCTATAATAATTTACCGTTCTAAAATGCTGAAGCTGACTTACAAAGAACTATGCATAGTATACTAGCTTCCTTAACACAATTTCACCATCAGATTACTGAATGAGAAAATATATTATGAAAACATCCAGTAGAAGATCTGGCACATTGGGGAATTACTAACTACAGGAGCAGTCAATCATTTCATCAGCGAGATGGGAGACCAGATGTACTCTCGCCTCCTAGATTAAAACCCTAAAAGAATGACACAAATCCAGGAAATGTGCTAAAATGAAGGGCAATAAATTCATAACAGAGAAACTAGGATACAGAAGGCAAATATGAGAGCACTCTTTTTAATCTTTCAGCAATGACTGTCATGGTTTAAGGTAAGGAAAAGTATTTATGCCACTTGATCAAATAAAGATCCAGCCTTGGTATTTTAACATTTTATTATTGAGCTCCCCACAGAAACAGCAGTGTTCTTTTGGCAGCTTTTCACTGCAGAATGAACAGATCAGAGGCCTTCAACCTCCAGCCTTGTATCTTTCCCACTGTATGGCTATAGTCTTCGGAAAACCAGACATGTATGCTGAAGAAAGATGTATGATATGCTGGCAGGGAAATGATTGTGGTGTCTGCAGACCAAGGTCTGAATCTCAGCTGTGTCACAGCTGTTAGTCTATAGGAAGATTTCCTAAATATTTGTGCTTCAGATACTGCTTCTGTAAACAGGCATAATATTTCTGATGTGACATAGTTGCTCTATCTGAATTTATACAAACAATCTAATGTCCTAAACAGCATACAGCACATGGCTACAGGCTAATTTTTGTGTGTTTCTGGCTACCAACCCCTTCTTTCTGCTAACAAGTATGAAAGGACTTAGAGTTTGAGATTTTCCTCTCCTCCTTTTTACCCATTCTCACACTCCTGAAAATTTAATTAATCCTTTTTTTGTGCACGGTGAGGATAACTAAGATCTAATTTCTCAGCAAATGTTTTAGTATGCAAAACATTATTAACTATAGTTACCATGCTATACATTTGGTTTGCAGAACTTATTTATATATTTACTCATGTATGTATTTATTTATTGAGAGAGATGAGGTCTCACTCTGTTGGCCAGGCTGGAATGCAGTGGTCCAGTCATGGTTTACTGCAACCTCAAACTCCTGGGCTCAAGCAGTCCTCCTACCTCAGCCTTTCAAGTAGCTGAGACTGCAATTGCATGCCACCATGCCCTGATAAGTAAAACAATTTGTTTGGTAGAAATGGGGTATCTCCATGTTGTCCAGGCTGGCCTCAAACTCCTGGGCTTAAGCAATCTTCCTTCCTTGGCCTCCCAAAGGGCTGAGATTACAGGTGTGAGCTACCATGCCCAGCCTTTATCTTATGTCTGGAATTTTGTATCCTTTGACTAACATCTCCCCATTGCTTCTTTTCCCTGGCCTCTGGTGACAGCCTTCTGCTCTCCCTTTCTGTGAATTTGATTTTTAAAAGTTCTACATATAAATGAGATTTTGCAGTGTTTGTTTTTCTTTGCCTGGCTTATTTCACTTAACATAATGTCCTTCATGTTCATTCATGTTGTCTCGAAGACAGGATTTCCTTCTCTTTTGAAGCTGAGTAATGTTCCATTATGTGCATGAATATCTGTCTATCTTATATTTTCTGTATCCATTCATTTATCAAGGGACACAGGTTATTTTCATATCTTGGCTATTGTGAATAATGCTGCAATGAACATAGGCCTGCAGATATCCCTTCAAGATAGTATTTTATTTTACTTTATTTTTTGACATATATCCAGAAATGGGTTTGCTGGAGCATATGGTAGATCTATTTTTAATTTTTTGAGACACCCCATACTGTTTTCCGTAATGGTTATACTAATTTACATTCCCACCAGCAGGATAAAAATTGTGATAATAATTTTGTAATGTATACATATATCAAAACATTACATTGTACACCTTAAATGTATGCAATTTTTATTTATCAATTATACCTGAATAAAGCTGGAAACAAAACAAACAAAATGAAAGCAATAATAATTGAAAACAAAGGAAATTTAATTCAACGTTGGACAGACACAAGGCAGGAGTGGGGTGTCAGCAGGGTTGGACAGGAAGCGTAAGGAAATGATGACGCATGCCTGCAGCCATAGAGTTTGGGGAAATGATAACAATCCAGCTTTTCAAATGGAAGCAGGGGGGAATACAAAGATTGGATTTGATTGTAAAGGAGATCTGTGTCTAGGTAAAGAATATGGGCTCTATATTTTTCTATTTCTTTCTGGAAGTTCTCTAGACTTTCTGGGTGAGGGGATTCATGAGTGTGCAGAGAAGCGAGCTGAGCAGGCATGCACGTGTTTGTGAGTGAGGCCTGGCACTGCGAGGATGGAGTTCAGGTGAAAGTAACAGGACTCAGCAACTTCTTGGATGTGTAGGGTGAAGAAGAGCAGGGAGATGGGAAGGACTTAGTGTTTTCTGAGCCTGGGTGACTGGGAAGATGATGGGGATATTTGCCCCAGGGTGTGTGTGTGTGTGTGTGTGTGTGTGTATTTAGGTTACAAAATTTCAGTATTCTACTGTGTTCCTCAAATAACATAATTCCAAGACATGTACTCAGCTAACCACATTTCTCGGGATCCTCTTAATCTAGAATGTTCTCATTCTTATGTAGAATCTAGGAGAGCACACAACATTGCAAATATACTCCCACCATCGACAGCACCAGTGGGGCACGGGCCATACTTTGGCAGGATCTGATACTTTATAAACACTATCTAATGTCACTTGGCTTTTTCCGACCCCCTGACAAGGTTGGTTGACATTGGGCTGCACATGAAGTGAGAAGCTGCCTGTGAGTCAACATTTTAGCTAGGAAGGACAGGACTGGCAGGCCCCATGAGGAGTAGGCTAGAAGTCAAGCTTGGTGAAAGAAAGACACATAGGAGAAAGACTGGTGGGTGTTACTGGTCCAGACAGATGAGGGATCAAGACCATAATTCAGTTCATGATGAATGTGTTAAGTCCAGGATCCAGCAAATGATGCAGCAGGTGTCAGGCACACACACTGTGAGCCTGGACCAGAATATCTGGGCAGTATTAATTTATAATCAAAAAAATTATTCTGGAAAACTGTACGGTGGATTTGCTGAACCAATAGCTCCTACTGTTGTTGCTTCTATGAGCCAGAACTTGCCTTAGTGTGTAGCTGAGTCCCCAGTGGAAGGAAAAAAAGGGAGAAGAGCAGGTGGCAAAGGGACAGAAGTCCAGATGCCTGGTGGCAAAAATGTTGGAATTTTGGAGCACTGTAGCCTGTCCCAACTCTGTACCTTTTATGAATGTTTACTTAGACCCCAGGATGTTTCAGTAAGAATTTAATATGCTGTCATAAGGCAATGCAAAATACCAATGATAAGATAAATTAAAATGCAGGTGATAGGATAACTTAAAATACAGATGATAAGGTAAATTAAAGGTGAGCCAAAAGGAAAATAAGCAAAATCTAGAACTGGCAAAATGAAATGGAGCAAGGATTTGTGCCTTTGGTAATGGACTCCACATACAAGCCACATATTTGACTCCAATCACTGACACAACCAGTTAGGAAAAGGAAACCTGATTGCTCTCACAGTCCACAATGTCCGAGAGAAAACACGAACCAATTTTATTTATGGAATTCTTCTTAACACAATATTGACTAGAATTCTCTAGGGAAGCACTATCCCACTCAGTGATATTATAAACAGCTCTTATAATAAAATCCTTTTAATTGATAAACTGATGGCAATTTCTTCATTTTGGCTGCTGGCATCACACACATGCACAAGCCCAAGAAAGCAAGCAAAGCAAAACAAAACAAGTAACTCCAAAACCAAAACTGGTTCAATGGAACAGTTCAGTTTTCTATCTATCTACATCTGGCTTCATCTAGAAGTGAATATTGATCTGATACATATGAAATAGTCTTATTTGCATATTGTTACTTAGCCTGAGTATGTTTCCTCTCTGCAAACATAGGCTATAGGATACTTATGAGGCTTAGACAATAAAATGTGAGAACCTGTAAACACAGTGCCTGTCATGTGAAGCATGAACAAGTCATAGTGGTTATGTTTGACAACAACATCAATGACAGAAATCCCAGCACACATTTGCTGAATTTCACAATGCCATTTGCCATTCTTTTCTGCTAATTGGCCGGGGCATGGGCAAAGCAAGCAGGATACATCGTAATGGCACAGGGAATCTGTGTAGCATGTAGATGAGCCGCGATTCACCATGAGCAGGCTGAAGGCTTACTTTTCAATTTGTCTTTCACAGGAATAACCCTCTACAGCCACCCATATGGAGGGGCCTTGCTGAATGAGGACAAGATGTGAGTTGATGGAATGCTGAGGGGGTGTGTCACTCTGACTATGGAAGAAAATCTGTGGGTTACTTAGGGATGATTTTGGTCTCTCTTTTGTATTTGCCCCAAGAGATGGCTTATAGAGTTAGTAAGAAATGCCCACAGGACTTGAGCATTTCTTTGCAATGTGTGAGAAAAATGACTATTAAGAGAGGCGGTGCATTGACTGAGCTTAAAACAGATGATTATGTCATGCAACTGTACTTCTAAGCAGAAATTATTCTAAGGGAATGATTTACCAGAAGCTTATGTGGCTGTACAACTTCCAAAGAGTTTTTGGGGTTAAAATCATAAACATTGCATTCATGTAGGTAAGCGTAGTAATGCCTCCTTGAATATTTCTCATGCAAGATTTTCCTCAAGATCCAGATGGAGACACGGGCAGGGATAAGGCCAGAGCTCTTCAGGTACAGAATTCTGTGTCAGTTCTCACTATCTTCATAAAGGGTAGCACACTTCCACCTGTCTTCTCTTTTTCTCCCCCATCTCCCTTCTCTATGATATGATTGACAAACTTTTAATTAAAAGTCAATAATAAAAATAGGTATTTAAAAATACTTTTTATGACCTAACCAAATTAAGTTGGAGAATGCAAATCTGCTTAATGGGCATTCTCTGCTCAAGTTGTTAATCTGGCAGGAACCGGCAGGAAGCATGGGTTGGGTTGCAGCTTGTCCTCACATTCCCATAATGATTTTCAGGATTCTAGCTTTAAGAGTGTCTGACACCTTCCAGAATTCCAAGAGTAGGCTAGCTGACATCTGTTGTAGAGTGCGCCACAATGGAGCAGAAGGCATGGCACAGCAGATGACTTGTGCTGAGGAGTTCCATCGTGTTGGCCTCCTGAAAGACCATCTGTAGTCTGACTGTTCCTAAAGAAGGGGTTGAGAGGAGGCAGCAATTGACTTGAGTGAAAGTAGTAGTGCTCCAGGTAAAACCATTACTAAGAAAATGTACAGTGTATATTATTACAAAGCACCTCAATCTATTGCAAAATCTCTTTGGCATTTCATGTGACTAAATTCAGAGATGGGCCAGTACAGTGTGGAGCTGTAGTGAAGGCTCCTCTCTGGCAGATGCTACTGCATTGCAAAGCAGTCCCCGTGTGGGAAAAGGTCACAGCTTACCCGGATGCTACTCAGAGGATATCTTTCATCTTAATTGGGAGTCAGGCTCAATGGTGAAGAGCAGATTTTGACACAAGAAGACTGAAATGCCCTCAAACTGTGCTCCTCAGTTATGTCTTCTGTAAACTGAGCTTAGTCATCCATATCTCAAAAGGTGGCTGAGGGGACTTAATGAGGGAATCCATGCCCTTAGCCAACATGCCTGGCTGATTCTGAATTTTTAATTAGCAGTTTTCACTGCTGTCATCATTGCTGATTGTTATTAGCAAAGAAGGCTTGTGTTCTTCGTCTGGCGCCTGAGAGCTGCTCTGTTCTGCCCGCAGCCTGGAGAGCATCCGTCAGTGTGGAGTGGCTCTCTGCATTGTGCTGGGATTCTCCATCCTGTCTGCATCCATCGGCAGCTCCGTGGTGAAGGACAGAGTGATTGGAGCCAAAAGGTTGCAGCACATAAGTGGCCTTGGCTACAGAATGTACTGGTTCACAAACTTCCTATATGACATGGTATGATTTGGGAATGAGATTCTGTGTGCTTCCATAATAGTGATCTAAATAGTGTGTGTGTATGGAGGGATGGAGGGGAGCGTGGGGCCCTGGCTGCCTTGGAGTGTCCACAAAAAGGGGTCATCTTACGGATAAGAGCATTTCAGATTAAGTTACCTTTACTGATCACCAGAGAATTGGTTCCTAATGGGAAGACTGACAAGCTTCAGGCTGGAGAACTGGGAAATTCTAGAACTTCACAAAGATGCAAAGTTTCTTCCTGAGGAGATGAGGAAATAATCACCTTTACTATGCTTTTTTCAATGGGGTAGTAGGTGAGGTGATACAAATCACTAGAAATGATCTTTCATCTGCATGCCTAACACCCGCTTCTGTGAGACCTGTGCCTTGTTGCCTAATAGATATGGCAGGTATTACTAGCATTTCTGGAATGCACTCAGTTAGTTTCCCAGTGGAAACCCTCCAGATCAGTGCCTCTAGTCCTTAGGGACAATAACGGATGCTTTGTCTAGGTGTTCCCTATTCCTCAGGACATTTATCTTAACTAAAAAAATGCATCTTATATGATAAGTTGTTCTTAGTGGTCAATATCTACTGTCATTGTTATCTGGTGGAGATGTCTTTATTTTGTAGGAAAGTGATGTCCTTGCCCTCATACATATGATTCATTTTGTGATACAGAAAATCATATGTAAGTCAGTGGAAGGCTGGAGGGCTACCATTTACTGAGCACCTTCCATGCACCAGGTGCTGTCTGAGCTGTGCTACACCCTGCACAAAATTCCACATGCTAACATGTTGCTTTCCTGTAAGGTTTATTTCTTTGAGCTGGCTTAGAATTTAGCTAATTTATTTCCTTTTGATGGTGTAACTTGGATTTTTGTTTTGTTTTGTTTTGAAAGTACGCTTTATAGGGATCCCACCTACGTTACCTAACATTTCAGGAGTTCATTTAATTTAATCAGAAGTTTCTCTGAACCTGCCTGATGATAGATATCACCTGGGACATTTGGTAACAGTAAGGATTCCCAAGGGCCTATCCTTCAAGATTCTATTCAATAGGACTGGGGGGACTTGGAGGTCTGCGTTTTACTAGGTACTCGAGGTGATTTATGAATCTTAACCAAGATTGACAAATTCTGGGTCTTTAAATCCTTATATTTGCTGAGGGACACTTGAAGGCAGGTAAGTGGAAGTGACTTGTGTGAGATTTTACTTCTAGTTGGTACAGAGACGGCTTCTCAGTGCCAGCCTCTGTTTCCTGGTCCAGTTTTGTTCACAGCGCTACACACTGCTGCTGGCTACTTGACTCTTTTCCATCTGTCATTTAACAGTGTCTAAGGGCCACAACTTTCCCAAAGAACAGGGAGAAGGGTGTGGCAACAGAGAATCACAACACACAGCGGGCCATGCTTCTAGGACATCGTGGGGCTTTCCAAGTCTCCAAAACCCCAGGATCTTCCTTCCTTTCTGCATCCTTAGTTTATTATCTTTTTATGCCTCCCAGTCAGTCTGACTTTTCTTTACTCTGTGATGTTTGACCTTGGGGATTAAGGACAGAGAGGGTTCTTTGCTTCTTGTTTGGATAGTTTTCCATCTTCATCCAATCATTCTCTGCTTATTCTATTCAATCACTGATTTAATAAATATTTTTGAGGATCTGTTGTGGATCAAGGTGTGTCCAAGGTTGCTATGGACTAAATGATTATGTCCCCCCAAATTTCATATGTTGATCATCCCAGTGTGATGGTATTTGGAGGTGGGATCTTGGAGAGATAATTAGGTTCTGAGGGTGGAGCCTTCCTGAATGGGATTAGTGCCCTTGTAAAAGAGGCCTCAGAGAGCTCTGTGTGAGAACACAGTGAGAAATCACAGTCTGAACCAGGAAACTAGCCTTCGCCAGACACCGAATCTGCCAACATCTTGATTCTGGTCTTTCCAGCCTCCAGAACTGTGAGTAATAAAGTTGTGTGGTTTATAAGCCACTTGGTCTATGTTATTCTATCACAGCCCCACAAACGGTGTTGGGCATAAAACCATGCGTAAAACAGAGAAGATTGCTCTCCTCAAAGAGATTCTCATGAGAGGAAGCAGAAAACAAGCAAGAAAACAAACAAATAAATAAATGTGCAAGATACAGTTGGCCCATGACTGAGTCTATTGATAGAATGAAAGAGAACGATAGGATGGAGAATGACTTGAAATGTGGAGGTCAAAGAAGACAGTGAAACTTAAGCTGAGATCTGTGAGGTAAGAAGGGGCCCTCCCCATGGATGACATGCAGGAAGAGCTCTGCAGCTTGAGGCTCTAAGAGAAGAAGGAGCCAGGTGTGTGACGCCAAAGAAAGCCATGGCTCTTGTTGGGCTGTGGGGAGCACCTTAAGGTGAGGCTGGATAGAGAGGTAGTGTGAGGAGTCTGTCCTTGGTTCTACGTGTGTGGGAGGAGGCTGTGTTTCATGAGAGCTGATTGGATTCCTTGACCCTCCTCAAAGGAGATGGGTATGCGTGACAGTAGTAGTCTCCTCAGGCTGTGATAACAAAATACCACAGGCTGGGTGCCTTCACCAGGGAAACTTGGTTCTTTCGTTGTCCTGGAGGCTGGAAGTCTGAGATCAAGGTGTTGGCAGGGTTGGTTCCTTCTGAGGCTTCTCTCCTTGGCTTGTAGACAGCCATCCTCTCCCTGTGTCCTCACGTGGTCAGCCCTCTGTGAGTGACTGCATCCTGATCTCTTCTAGGGACACCAGTGATGTTGGATGAGGGCTCACCCAATTGACTTCATTTTACCTTAATCTCTTGTTTAAAGCCCTGTCTCCAAATACAGTCACATCTTGAAATACTGGGGATTCAACGTATGAATTTTGGGGGGATACAACTCAGGTTATAACAAGTGACTTTCCAGGACTAATTCCATGGCTACGGAACTCCTAATGTGCAAAATAGGAAATATATTTGTGAAGCTGAAAGGAAACTTCAGGATAAGTAGATGATAATAAATATGACCATCTGATGTAACAGCTCTCCCTTATTTCTTTTTATTTTCTCAGCTCTTTTACTTGGTTTCCGTCTGCCTGTGTGTTGCTGTTATTGTCGCCTTCCGGTTAACAGCTTTTACTTTCCGCGAGAACTTGGCAGCCACGGCCCTCCTGCTGTCACTTTTCGGGTATGTGATGAGAAACGCTGCTGCAGAATTACGGTTTGTTTTCTGAAAAAGAAAACCCTCAGGATGGCTTTGAACCTGCTGTCGACTTCATGATTTCCTCTCTTTTGAAGCAATTATGTTGCTTCTGCAAGGGACACGGAGCAAACAAGCCTGAGTAGGATGATGAATGCCCTGTGGAGGAAGGAAGGGCTGACCTGGTCGTGATGAAGACAGCTCTGCCCTGTCTCAGACAGACCCTCAAGCTGTTTGACAAACTTGTGCAGCTGGAAATGGATTCTCTATTATTCTCACTTTGACATTAATCAGGGGCTCAAATACATAATCCAGTTAGCTGGGAGATTGCATTTGTGGAGGTTCTCTCAGCAAGCTGTCCGGCATCTTTTTCTCCTCTCCTATAATATTAGTAGTTTGAAAATGTTTTGTCTAATTTCTATCCCTTTTTTTCTCAGATGAAAAAATAGCAAATGGAGAAAAGTCATTTTATGAATTTCTGATTTATGTATACTAGTCAGGATCATTGCTAGTGCCCTCAAAATTATATCTACCTGCTATCAGGATATATTTGTCTTCTTATGCGTCATGCATGTATGCTTATATACAGGCTAACTCCATAAGAGATACTTAGTAGGAAAAATAATTATCATACTAATTTATTATAATTCAAGGCTATTTTAAAAGATAAAACAACTTGCTTTTATTTAAGAGGATTGCAAATAAAATGATTTTTACAGTTTGTATTTATATAAGTGGCCTAGAATTATTCAAAATGTCTAATTAGAGACAGAGTTTTACTTAAACAAATATATACTATTACTAGATGAATGTGTAGGTGGATTGGTGGATGGATGGAAGTATGTAGATAAGAGAGAGAGAAAGAGAGATAGAGGGAGAAAGATTAAGAGAGAGAGGGAGAGAGAGATTGAGAGAAACAAGACAGACAAACTTTTGGGGGAACATTGATATTACTACTCACTAACCCCAATTCTGTGGCTTTGGTAATACTAATTATTCTGTCTAATGCTCAGTTTTTTCTCTATAAAACTTCATATCTTTTGCTATAAAGATTAAATTAAATAGTTTATGCAAATATCATGGACGATGACTGGTACAAAGTACTCATTAAATTAATTTTAGCCATTATTGTTACTCTTTAGAATTATTTTACTCTTTAGAAGATGTAATTGCTATAAAGCATGCTTATAGTAGACATATGTTTATTATATTTAACAAGAAATTTACGGACTTGTGTATAAAGATCTATATGTGTGTGTACCCAGCTCTAAGAACACAGTTTGATTTCAGTTTATTGATCCAATTGAATGGATAGTGTTGTCATGTCTCCCTCTATTTCAAGTAAAATAAACTTTGCTGTAAAATTATTTTTGAATTTTAGGAGAGTATATCTCAAAAACTGAGTTAAAACTTAGATGAAATGGTTAGAAAGCCTTAAAAACATGCTTTCAGAATTTTTTATTAATGTTGTTTTGATTTTGAAACCCTTTAAGAATTTGAATTTGAATACCTTCATTTAAAAAAAAGAATTTGAATTAAACTAAGAATTCTCTTCACATACATAACTACCACATTTTTCAAAGAATTTCTGGAGATTCACAGGTCTGTTGAAGCACAATCATAGACAATAGGGGTTACACACTTCTGGTTAAGAACTCTTAGGTTGCAGGGACTGGAAAGATGTCAAAGATAACTCAGACTGTGTTTGTGGTCACAGCTAATTCCAGGAAAGAAGAGCCCCCAAGGGAAGTCAATCAGGATGTCACCAGGTGACATCCATGGGGATGCAGATTTAGAAGGTAGCTCTTTCTTCATGGAGCACAGCCAGTGGAACTGGTGATCCCCCACTGTAACAGGAGGGGCAGTGAGATACCTGGTCTGGGGAACCACTGTCTCCTATGTGCCTGGCAATCTCTGGGTGAGGATAGCAGAATTGGCTCACTCCTATTGTCCCTCTAAGGATCTGTGGGTACAGGGATCCCAAGGGCAAACTTGGGAAAGCTGAATCCCGAGCTGAAACCTAAGAGCAAGTCCAGGCATTAATGGCTGCTTAAAGGCAGGAATCTGAAAATCTACTCATCTGACAAAGGGCTAATATCCAGAATCTACAAAGAACTCAAACAAATTTACAAGAAAAAAACAAACAACCCCATCACAAAGTGAGCAAAGGATATGAACAGACATTTCTCAAAAGAAGACATGCATACAGCCAACAGACACATGAAAAAATGCTCGTCATCACTGGCCATCAGAGAAATGCAAATCAAAACCACAATGAGATACCATCTCACACCAGTTAGAATGGCAATCTTTAAAAAGTCAGGAAACAACAGGTGCTGGAGAGGATGTGGAGAAATAGGAACACTTTTACACTGTTAGTGGGATTGTAAACTAGTTCAACCATTATGGAAAACAGTATGGCGATTCCTCAAGGATCTAGAACTAGAAGTACCATACGACCCAGCCATCCCATTACCGGGTATGTACCCAAAGGATTATAAATCATGCTGCTATAAAGACATATGCACATGTATGTTCATTGCAGCACTATTCACAATAACAAAGACTTGGAATCAACCCAAATGTCCATCAGTGACAGACTAGATTAAGAAAATGTGGCACATGTACACCATGGAATACTATGCAGCCATAAAAAAGGATGAGTTTTTGTCCTTTGTAGGGACATGGATGCAGCTGGAAACCATCATTCTCAGCAAAATGTTGCAAGAACAGAAAACCAAACACCGCATGTTCTCACTCATAGGTGGGAACTGAACAATGAGATCACTTGGACTCGGGAAGGGGAACATCACACACCGGAGCCTATTATGGGGGAGGGGAGAGGAGGGAGGGATTGCATTGGGAGTTATACCTGATGTAAATGACGAGTTGATGGGTGCTGACGAGTTGATGGGTGCAGCACACCAACATGACACAAGTATACATATGAAACAAACCTGCATGTTATGCACATGTACCCTAGAACTTAAAGTATAATAATAATTAAAAAAAAAAAAACAAAGAATAAGGGATAGTATACACGAATTGATTCTTTTAAGAGATAACAAGACAAATATGCCCAATAGCAGTTTTATTGTTTTTCTTCTTTCTATCAAGGACAGTTTGTTATTTAAACTACAAAAGGGAGAGTCAGAGATAATTAGCATCCAAAAGAGGGAAGTAACATCTGAAATGAATGAAAGAAAACAGAGCCTAGCTTACATAAAAATTGAAACCTTAAGAACACATTTGATGTATATTTAGTGCCAAAAGATGAGATTACAGAATCCTGTTTGGGGTCTTGGGAAATTCACATAGCATGGGGAAGTGGCTGATTTTCAAAAGGGGAATTTTCTTCCCCCATAAATTCCATGATGCTGTGAATAGTAGGTCAATCTCTAGCAATTTTTAAAATCATTAAAATGATATTATATTTTAATAAAAGCCTGGAGATTATTGAAATTCACTGTAATTTTCATACAAAAAAAATTTATGCTCTCTAAGCCAATTTCATTTTTTTCTTATAAGAAAGGAGACTGGAGCTGTGAATATGTTAATTTGAGCCAAGCATTTGAAAGATAACTAATGAAAATGTAGTAAAAAAGTGATGGAATCATAGCCAGTTGAAAACCACACTGAAAGACTCTTCATTCATCTAGCAATAGGAACTCTCGTGTGACTTCATTTAGGACTATGTCTCTGATTCTTTGTTTTTCTTAAATAATGCTTTGATCTGCTTGTCAAATATTTAAATTACATAACCCAGCATGGAAACCTTATGTAATAAGTAACAAAGTACAGATGCTGAACCATCTCAAAGGAAGTAGAGCCTAGTGTTGAGGTGGTAATTAGTCCCTCAAGTGCAGATCGGGTATGTGGGCTCCACAGCAAGACAGGGAGGCTGCTGCACCCTTAGATTGTATTGCTGAATGTGGAGATGCTGATCAAAGCAGATGATAATCTTGCTGTGTGTTGTGCCAGGCCAACCACATCATGTTCTCTGTGAGGTGGCCTTACCTAAACTCCCCTGAGTTCCACAATGCAAAATTTAACAGAGAGAGCTGGTTGAATATCGTGTTGTTAAAGGAGCAGAGAAAGACCTAATCTTTTGTAGTGGAGGTTTAAGCGGAATAACATGGCTATCCTCAGCTATTTAAAGGACTGTCACATGGAAAAGAAAAGCAATTTGTCACCTGTTGTTCCAGAATACAGAGTTAGAATCAGTAGTTATAAGTTGGAGAGAGTTTTCATTCACTCTTAGAATGAATTTTATGGCAGTTACAGCTGCCCCGAAATTTGGCTCACAAACTTCTACTACTGCTTATGTTTCCGTTGCAAAAATACTTGCAATTCTATAATTTCATTTGATTCTCAAAACAGTCGCATGACGGAGTGCAGCACTTGATTTTTGTCTCAGAAGGGACAATAAAGGAAAGAGGGGAGGTGTGTGGCGTGGGCGAATATGTGTTGGGTTTTGAATTCTCTCTGTGGTAGTTTATTTCAGATAGAGGTGTTGATAATGTACAGCCCTAAGAAGTCATGACTTACCTCTCTGGTAATTATTTTGATTTAATTAGTTGATTATCTTATGCAGCAACTGCTTTAGAACAGCTCTTGCCTCCATTTTGTGCTTTGAAAGAATTATCTTCATGCCCACATTTTGAAGCAGATTGCTATTGAGTAGAGTGTCTAAAACACTATATGATTTTATATATCATATTATACATATATCTAATGAACTATGAGAATGTATCTTTTAACCCAGGAAAGCATTCCAATATCATAGACATCATATGAAAGGGAGTGTATACTAGACTAAGAGTTAACTTGAAGGCCTGGCATCTCTTATATCATTTTGAAGTCTCATGCTTTTCAGAACTTGTAAACATATTAAGAAAATCTCAGACATTTTGCAGGCACTGAAATGTTTCAGGTTAAGCCAATCATTCACCATAAGAAAACAGTGATACATTTACCTTGAGTGAGCAGAGAACTTGTTGGAGCTCCAGATACATGAGAATCTTTCAGGAAAGTTGTGATTCAAAATCAATGACTTCTCTGCTGATACTAGACACAATCATTCAAATTGTGTTTCCTTTATTGGGTGCAGTGGTATTATTTCAGGAAGGAGCTGAGGGAAGTTGCCATGAATGAAACCTGGCTTTAGAATGGAGGAGACAGAATGAGGAAAATGAGATGTTTTCCTTTTAGGGATGTTTGGGTGGTATCTTAGATCCTGATGTCATCTGACACACGTGGGGACTGCTTCTAGGGTTCAATATTTAGCAATGCTTCTTACTCCCCAGTTTTGGGGCCACATGGAAATGAACCCCATGTTCAACTTCACCTACCTATCACCTGCAAAGCTCGATCAAGTGTCTGAACTCTGCAAATCCCCATTATTTTGCCTGTGAGATGATGGTTACAGTGCTGTCTCCTGGGTTGCTGGGGGCTAAAGGAAGAATAGGTCACACTGAGGAGTTACAGATGGTACCTCTGTGCAATGGATGCTGGAAGAAGGCTTTCAGTTTTTATTTTTAGGTCTTATTTTTTTATGTAGCTCTGCAGCTTTTTATATTCTTGATACCTTTTAATTCTCAATATAACAACTAAGTATTATTCCTGCCTTCCTGACGAGAAGCAGAGCAAAGAAGCTCCTTTTGGGGAAGAAAAGTTGGAGAAGTCAGCTGACTTTCTCCAGGCCACAGAGCCAACGAGTTCAGGCCCATGTACAACCCGTGTGTTGTGACCCCATCCTGTGTTCTTTCTATTGCATTGCAGAGTCCTATGAAGCCCCAGGAAGAGTGTGTTGTCTTTGAAAAATACCATGGAATGTATTTATGTAAAGTTCATTTCTGTTCACCAAGTGAGGAAAAATTGCTGGGCCAATAAAATTGCATCTATCATTCAGTCTTATGGCTCTCCCCATTTTTGTTTTCAGAGAATTCAGTTACCCACAGTCAACTGTGGTCTCAAGATATTAAATGGAAAATTCCAGAAATAAACAATTAATCGGTTTTAAAGGGCACAATGTTCTGAGTAGCATGATGAAATCTTGTACTGTCTTGCTCTGTCCTGGCAGGGACGTGAATTTCCCCTTTGTCCAGCACATCCTCACTTCAGATCTGGGAGTCAGTGAGTTACCAAATTGATTGTCGCAGCCTGGCAGTGCTTGTGTTCAGGAGACCCTTGTTTTACTAGATGGCCCCAAAGTGCTAGAGTAGGCATGCTGGCATATTACTGTAATTGTTCTATTTTATATTAGTCATTGTTCTTACTCTCTCACTGTGCCTAATTTATAAATCAAACCTTATCATAGGTTGCATGTATGGGGAAAAACATAGTGTATATAGGGTTCAGTAATATCTGCATTTTCAGGGATTCACCCCAAGGTCTTAAAATGTATCTGCCATAGATAAGAGAAAACTACTACAAATATTACGATAAAACAAACATGACATTTCACTTTACTTTTCAGATATGCAACTCTTCCGTGGATGTACCTGATATCCAGAATCTTCTCCAGTTCAGATGTGGCTTTCATTTCCTATGTCTCACTGAACTTCATCTTTGGCCTTTGTACCATGCTCATAACCGTCATGCCCCGGTTACTAGCCATCATCTCCAAAGCTAAGGTCAGTAGCTTTGTAGCATCACCTCTACACTTCTGCACCTCTAGTGCAAAGACGGTGTTAACTCACGTCTCTTGTTGCTTTTCCAACTGGAATTCAATGGAAATGCATTGGTATCCACTGTCTTTAAATTCCAGAAAGATAAATTGATTCTAATTAACAAAAAACATGTTGCCATTATAAAAGCCATTATAAAAGGGCTTAGCAACAATTGGTTAAAAGATGTGCTGTTTCAGCCACTCCATTCTTGAGGGTAGAGTCGTGAAGATGTTCACTGCCACATCCCCAGCATTTTCATCAGAGACGATTTGTTGATGAATTACTGATGAATGGTGGAACAGTGAGTCATTGAAACATGCCCTCTCAATGTTCACTATTGTTAGGGTCAGACTCTACAAGGTAGGATGGGCCATACCGCAGCTGATCATGCTCTCAGGGCACAGCATGTCTGAATGATGATCTGGAGGATTCTGCCCTCTTCTCTGTGATTTCTGGAACAACTTTAATTTTGCTATTTTCCAAGTGTGGCAGCCAAGGGCTTTCCTGAGCATAAGGCCCATGGTCAGGAAGAATTTCTCCTTGCGAGATCAGCACCACTCTCCAATAGGCCGTTCTGATTGGCAAGTCGTTTCTTAAATGTCATCTCCAGCAGCTGTCTAGGTCAAGCTGAACCCATTCGTCCTGCCACATTCCTTTTACTCCTGTCTCCTCCCTTAGTGAGGCCTACCGGGGTCTTTGCCTCTGCTTTAATACATCTTTCAGCCCCTCAGCATCCCCGGTGCTACCTGGAGGTAAGGACTTCAGATTTTGCACTTTCCTCTGCCCTCCTTATTGCAGTCCTTTTCATTCTGTTTTCTTTTCTCAGCTCTGGCCACACTGTTCTCTCCTGATTCCCTGCTGTTTATATGGAGTCCGATTCCTCAGTAGTTCCCAAATGTTTGGCCAACTCAGAGGCTGAGAAAATGACCTGGAAAAGCTACTGAACTACTAGTTTTGAAGCATGTGCTGCAGTTCTCATTTAAAATCAAACAGGGGCTGATGCCTGTTTAACTGGGATGAGTCTACTTCCTCATGGCTGGACTTTCAGAGACTTAGTAGATTTGCCAATGATAGCTAACATTAGTTTTTATTATTGTGCTTCCTATTTTGATAGAAGTAGTGAACTCTGTAAACATCGATTATGCATTCAGTGAAGGTAATAATCTATTTTGGTGAATTTTACAGATTTATTATTGACACTGATTTATATTAATATGTCTACACTTTAAAGAGAAAACTTGCAGAACAATTAATTGGCTTTAGCTTGAGAAGAAAATTGAAATCAGTAGAGATAGTGTACAATTTTCCTCCTCCCTCATCGGATCTCTAACATGACATGAACCATGAGGATGTCCACCATGAACCATGGTGAAACTGAACAGAGACTCACAGTAGATAATCGTAGTGCTGAGGAACTTGGAAGCAGAGAGCTGCCCTGGGGAGTGGAGTCACAAAAGTGAGATTTAGCTCCAAAAGTAAAAGGAAGGAGAATTGTCTATATCCAAAGAGAAAGCGGACCAGGAGCCTTTCCACTCATGAGGTTCTACCTGTGTGGCAAGTGGAAAGATATTGTTACCTTTATTTATAAACCGCATTGCTTATTTGTTAAAAAAAATCAACAGCAATGAGATGTATGCCGAAAATGGATGGACATCAATTAGTAACAAATAATAAAAAGCAGCTTATTGCTTTTGTTTGGGTCTTTCTTTTCCTTTGCTCTTTATTTTGATATTATTTGCTTACGAAGCAACATTATTCAAATGTTTATTTCAGATAATTTCAAATTTTCATTTGTAGGTTATGGAGCTTTGTGGCATTAATTCTTATAGAATTAATGAAAGAAACCGAGGAAGGTGACTGGATTCTCAGATCAGTCTTTTGTTTTAAAAAAAATAAAAATATTTTAAGTTCTGGGGTACATGTGCAGCATATGCAGTTTTATTACATAGATAAACGTGTGCCATGGTGGTTTGCTGCACCTATCAATCCATCACCTAGGTATTAAGCCCAGCATGCATTAGCTATTTTTCATAATGCTCTCTGTCTCCCACCCCATCCCCCAACAGGCTCCAATGTGTGTTGTTCCCGTCCTTGTGTTCATGCATTCTCATTGTTCAGCTCTCACTTGTAAGTGGGAATATGCAGTCTTTGGTTTTCTGTTCCTGCATTAGTTTTCTGAGGATAATGGCTTCTACCTCCATCCACGTCCTTGCAAAGGACATGATCTCCTTCGTTTTTATGGCTGCATGGTATTCTACGGTGTATCCATCTATCCAGTCTATCATTGGTGGGCATTTGGGTTGATTCTATGTTTTTGCTACTGTGAATAGTGCTGCAGTGAACATATGCTTACATGTATCTTTGGAATAGAATGATTGATATTCCTTTGGGTTTATACTCAGTAATGGGATTGCTGGGTCAAATTGTATTTCTGGTTCTAGATCTTTGAGGAATTGCCACCGCATCTTCCACAAAGGTCAACAATAAGTCTTAATATCTAGTGTAACCAGTATTTAACCATTGTGTTTACAAACTATAGTGTTAATGAAATCATTTTCATTGTTACCAAATCACAGTTTATATGATGACACATTTTAAGTTCAAACACAAGATCTGGAACATATCTCTTTCCCACTGGTGAGGCTTTCTGTTGGAGTGAGGGGGATGTAGGGGGAGCAAACACTCGTGTTTCCTAATTTATTTCTTTGTATAATTATCATTTTCAAAATTTTCACATAATCCTAAATCGAACACTTATGGATGGTTATTCTGTGAGTTTGTGCAGCTGCATCTCCCTTATATGTATGGATTATTTGTTAATGCAGTGTTCATATATTGCTAACACTTTTGTTCATACTTGTATAGAGATCATTGTGATTTCCTTAAAAATAGATGTAAAAATTATCACTGTTCTCAAGCAAGGAAAACTTTGAAAGGTAAATACCAGTAGATCTAATATCTCAAGAAGTATCTGCTTTGTTTTGATGGCTGTCTGAGAATATCAGTGAGTAGTTGGGATAGGGAAGACTTGGAACACAGAGCTAACCAAGGAGAAAAAAAGTTATTGGTATATGTTATGAAAAAGGGAATAACTTTTAATTGGATTTTTTCTTTATTTCACTGTACAGAATTTACAGAATATCTATGATGTCCTCAAGTGGGTCTTTACTATTTTTCCTCAATTCTGCCTTGGTCAAGGACTGATAGAACTCTGCTATAATCAGATCAAATATGACCTGACCCACAGCTTCGGCATTGATTCCTATGTGAGTCCCTTTAAGATGGACTTTCTGGGCTGGATCTTCGTGGAACTAGCCACACAGGGCACAATACTTCTTCTCTTGAGAGTTCTGCTACACTGGGACCTTCTGCAATGGCCAAGGTGGGTTCCTAAGGGCTCATTCTCAAGCTGCACTTACTCCTACAAAAAGAGAGGAAGAGAAAAATTCACCCTGGAGGTTATAAAACAGAAACTGTATCTGATCAGCATTATACATAGTTCTAATGTGTTAAGATTTTATTATTTTTTAAATGTTGATTGGTGTGAGTTACTGACACCAGGAAAGAAAATTTCAAAAGGTCAGGGGCCAAGCTGTGAGATAATGTTTCCAATTATTTGTCTCAGTGTATTTTCACTTTGAAATGGCTGAATTTCTCTGTTGCGTTGAAGCAGCTAAGGTAAATTTGGTTGATACCGCAATGATTATTTTTACGACTAAATGCCAAGAACTCGGGGAGCAGGAAGATAGGAAAATTCAGTACGGATGTCTGTATGTCCTTTGCTGGATCTTGTTGTTTACGCTGCTGTGTTCTCATCTTTGTCAGGTGAGATAGAAAGTCAGTAGCACGGGACATATGTAGACATGTAGATGTATAATGTGGTTTATACGCATGCATGCACACACATGCACACACATGCATTCCTACTACTATAAATAGGATTTAATGTGGCCTTGCAAGAATATCTGAAATATTGTCAGATAAAACATTTGAACTACATAAGGAAGCAATGTGTTTTCCTGTGGAGGGTCCACAATGGTATGACTTCCCCTCCTTACCCAAGTGGTCTGAATTCATTGGCCTGCTCTTTCCAAGAGCTATGTATTTCCTTTTGACCTCTACTTGAGGGAGGGATCCTTTTTGGAGAAATTACCAATTAAGACCATGTCACTAGAAATCTATTAAGGATTATAAAGACACATGATTAATGATTTATGGTGATCCCCTCATAGAATTATTTTTCCTTTCAGCCATTTCCTGACATATTTTGTTACATAACCCCTTTTAATAAAGGAAAGTAGGCACAATTTTGAATATAAATCCCAATGTGCTTTTGAATTGGGTACGTCACCCTGGAGTCTGCAGATTTCCAATAGCTGAGTGAACCTGGAGTAAAATGCGGAGTGCCTTTTAAACATAATTTGTTCTCTGATGTCCCTTACTAGTTTAGTGTATTTTAAAAACCTATAATGTAGGATCTCCCTTGGCAGATTTCAGGGTACTTCATTTTCCTATAGTATCAAAAGATTTTTCTTTAAAGAAAAAAGCTGTATTACCTTTACTTTCTAGAGTTGTAAGTATAAGTTGAATTGTATTTTAGAATAATGTCCTTGTTATCCACAGTAAAGAGTCAATTTTTTTCTCTGCATGAAGGTTACAGAGCATAGAAATTTAAGTGAATTTAGACATTAGTTGCTTACTACTGTTTTATGGATAACTGTCATAATGACTGCATGACCCAGTCAATTTACTTTTAAAACCCAGATCTAACTAAACCACTAATCATTGTTTGAAAGGTAAAGCCCAAGGTTCTTAGCAAGCCCCCCACCTCCCTGTCAAGTGTGGTGCCTTCTGCTCAGTGAAGGTGTCTGTGATCCCCCTTCCATCCCCACAGGGATATTTGTTGCCCTGACTCTGGGGCTGGGCTGATGACTTCTCAGTGTTTCTGTTACGCCCTCTTTCTCTATTAGGGCACATCTGTGTTGCTTTATAGTATTGATATACGACTCATAATTGAATCTTGGAAGAAAATAGGAAGACCCTGCCCTGTGCAACTGGGAATGGATAGATCCTGCCTTCCCAGCCTGAGCAGGGCCCCTGTCACCTGCACCCACTGCTGGACGTGAGTGCTGAGATCCCACTTCCTTGCTGTCCTTCCCTAACCTGCGCTGGCTCCTGTCCAGCTGTCCCACTGTCCTGCTGCTGGCCTTGGGTTGTTTGCCAAGAATTCAGGTTTCCATTAGGACCTGGACCCTAGTTCCTGCCTTTTCTGTCTCCTGCCTGGAGCTACACTTTTGCTTTCTATACCCTAGGTGCTGGCTGGGTTGGAACAGCCACACAGTTCAGATGTGAGATATGCTGTATATCTGGAAAATCCTGCTATACTTAGGTCCCATCTGAATTCTTCCTATTTAATATAGAGATCATTGGTTAGTCATTTTCAGTTAGAGGATACCTAAGTGGCACATTTCTGGGCATAGTTGGATTCCTGTATTAGGACACTGGATTGTTGTGAGTGGGTGGATCAGAAGTAACCTCAGTCAATTGTCTCCACCAGCCAGAATGCCTTGAGGAGATGTAAATGAATGTGCACACCTGGGCCCCTTCCTGGAACTCTGCAATGAGAAGCTCTGGGGTGAGACCCAGGAGCTGTTCATAAAGCTTCCTCGGTAATCCTCCTGAGGAGAGGGTGAGCAAGCTGATGTGGGTTGCTGTGAGTACTGCTCTGCCAGGCAGGAGGGAATACAGGTGGCACAGCTTCCTGTTGGAGTGTGAAGACCTCTGGAAGTCCAGGACAGGGGGAAAGGTCAATAAACACACCTTCATCTGGGGAAGGGAAATAACATTCAAGCAGAAAAGTGTAAAATTCAATGAATTTTCACAAATTGAACACACTATGTAACCCCCTCTCACTAATAAACTGAATACTACCAACACTTCAGATGGCCTGTCATAAACTTTTCCATTAATAGCTGCACCCTAGGTAACTGCAATCCTTATTTTTATTTTTATTGATTCATTTTTCATGCCTTTGAACTTTATATAAATGAGGTCATATAAGATAGAACTCTGAGTGTCTAGCTATTTTTCTCATCATCTATGTTCTGTGTAGAATAAATTATATATTTGTCAAATGGTGATTTCAGGTGTGGAAAAATAATAAAGAAAAGTTGCTAGGGATACTGGGAGCTTGCCATGGATATTGGATTTTATTTTTGATACCTTTTTTATTTTGCAATAGTGTAATAATCAGAAGAAGTTGTAAAATTATTATCGAATGTTGCTAATGTACCTTACACCTAGCTTCTCCCAATGATAATATAATGATATACTATGTGGCAATTTACACTGTCAAAGCCAGGTAATTGATTTTGGTTATGATACTCACTCAGTGGTTATCATTAAAATATAATCATTAAATATATTTTAAATGACTAATATTTTAAATATATTTTAATAATTAAAATGTTGGCATATTATAGTTTGCAGGGGAAATTGAAATTTATTTGAAAGTCAAATGTGTCATATTGGAAATTATAAAGATTAAAAAGTGAGCAGCTCAGATTTAGAGAAAATAAGAGTTGAAAATGAAGTTTGCATTACTCTGATAGATACTTATTGAATACTTATTGCAAAGTATTGTGCAAGTGCTGGTTACATAATCCTTTTATATGATTCAACATATACTATAAACTTACAATGTTTGAGTACTTTTATATGCAGTCTACTTTATTAAATGGCTCTTTCAGTAAAAGTGCTTATTAGGTAAATGCCTTATAATAATTTTGTGATAAGCTATTTTGACATTTAGTATAAAAGTCTGGTATGACTTTATTATTCATAAAATTAAAAACTAGCTGTAGTTTAGTGTCAATCCATTTCGGTATCTTTTAGGAACATGTATATTTCATTTATGTTAGACAATAAAAATGGATTCTTGCCTGATAATCAGGATGGCAGAACTTGGGTGCTCTGGACAAAGCTAATTGTGCAGAAGTCCAAAGGCAGTATCTTCCATTATTTACAAATCTCTGACCCTTTTCCCTCTTCTAGACTATTCCGGTATCATGTGCCAGGTGTGAATTCCCTCTGATTTCATCTTCCCAGGGGTCAATCTACTCTCCAAGGCATAGTCAAATCTTCTAAGGATATAGATGTTGAAAAAGAGGAAATGAGGGTGTTTGAAGGAAGGACCAGTGGAGACATTCTTGTGTTACACAACCTTAGTAAACACTATCGACGCTCTTTCCAGAAGATTATTGCTGTGCAAGATATTAGTTTGGGCATACCAAAAGGAGAGGTAATGAAGCTTCTATTTTTAGTCTTCTTCTGTTGTGAACCTGTGCAACTCTAATTGCTGATCTGCTTGTGTTATTCTCAGAATATTTGAAATCAGAGCCAAAAATAGCCTTCAAATTTTGGAAATTCCTACAAAATCAGTAGGAGCAGAACCAAAAGAAGGTCTGTTGACTATTTCATAGTTAAAAACTTGGCTGATTGATAGGATTTATTTCGTTTTATAATTTTAAAAATTTCATGTGATTGCATAGTTTTAATTATGCCTTGGGCTATGGGATAACTTTTTGCTGAGGAAATTTTTCTTTTAATCTAATTAAGGACCACTTTTATCTCTTACTGGGACATCAATACTCTAACCAATTAAGCCAATCTGGCAAAATGCTACTCTGAAAAGGTAAAGAACACTCACCTACCGTAGCAATAGCTCAGGAAGTTTTTTTTCACAGGTAAGACATTAATTCTAGTTATAATGTTCAATCAGAACTGACAGAAGTCATATAAATTGTTCCTGATTTCAGCTTAATGTGTAAAGGGAAATCAGTTCTGGAAGTGATTGCCTTCAATTAACTGTTAAAAATAAAAGAGCACCTTGCATTCATATTGTTCCCAGCTCCTGAGAAATTCAAAATAGGTTATATTGTTATCTGATTGGTATTTATGTTCTACTTGTGATCTGACAGTAGGTGTCTCAGATATGAGTATTCTGAGGTAAAGAGAAGCCAAGAAACCAATCCGAAGTAATGCAGGCTTATTCTTACTCTCTGAACTATGATTTCTGGTAGATCAGGACAAAATGTTAAGAAAGAATTTTTTTTTTTTTTTCTTAGTAGTTGTTAGCTTCTGCTCTAAGACTGGCTATGCAATCTTACCCATCTTATTGAACTATTTTTTTAACCCTTGCTTTAAAATTCATGATTATTTAGAGTTTTGCCAGTACCTTTCCATGGTAGTTTGAAGCAAAGGAGTGTGGGGGGGCCAAAGTTCACTGAAAATCAACTGACAAAAGACAGATTAACAGGAAAAAGACTTATGAATTTATTTGATTATAGTTTTACGTGCTACAAGAGCAGCTCAGATTTAGAGAAAATAAAAGTTGAAAAGAAGATCGAAAGATACAGGGAAATTGTCTATTTTTATGCTTAGGTTCAACCAAATACGGACAGCCATGTAGAAATATGGCTGGACAAAAAGAGTATGACCCAGTTAATGCTCTTAGACTGAGAGGGGAAGCCCAGCAAGGCCTCTCTGTTTTGATGCTTTTTTTTTTTTTTGAGTTACTATCTAGATGTTTTATTTTTATTTTTTAAAATTTTATTTTAAGTTCTGGGATACATGTGCAGCACGTGCAGTTTTGTTACATAGTTATAAACATGTGCCATGGTGGTTTGTTGCATCTGTCAATCTGTCACCTAGGTATTAAGCCCCACATGCATTAGCTGTTTATCCTGATGCTCTCCCTCCCCCCATCCTCCTGACAGGCCCTAGTGTGTGTTGTTCCCCTTCCTGTGCCCACGTGTTCTCACTGTTCAGCTCCCACTTATAAGTGAGAACAGGTGGTGTTTGGTTTTCTGCTTCTTCCTTCTGGGTGTGGGGCAGGACCCTGTCTGGAATGCAGGTCTGTCTTCTTATGACCTACAGTCAAACAAGGTAGATCAGATAACTTCTTTAGGGCTAATATTTGCACTGAAAAATACGTAAGTGGGGAGAAGTTAGGGTAATATTTTTAGGTTTTATGGCTGGCTTTGAGGAAAAGAGGTTCTAGTTTCATTGACCACCTCAGGGGAGAAAGAGGGGCCAGAGACAGCAGGGCAGGGAAGGTCAGAGAAAAACTTTTGATTCTGAGGCTGCCTTTGAGGCTGTCACTTTGGGGTATTATTTTCTGAGTCCCAACAGGGCTAAGAGAGAAACTTGTAAAACATTGATAAGAATGATGCTCCAGGTATCTTAAATGATCCAAGATGCCATTTAAAGTTGCATTTTATTCTCTTAAGCTCTTATAAGCATTACAGTTTAATGACCTAGATGGAGAGTGCTATGCAAGAGTCTGTGGAAAATACAGAAATGACTAAGATACAGTCCTGTGTTGTTTAACAATGGGGATATAGTCTGAGAAATGTGTCATTGGGTGATTTCATTATATAATATACTTTCACAAGCCTACATGGCACAGCCTATGATACACCTAGGCTGTATGGTATAGCCCATTCTTCCTATGCTACAAATCTATATAGCATGTGCTGAATACTGTAGGCAATTGTAACATAATGGCAAGTATTTGTGTAGCTAAACAGAGAAAAGGTATAGTTAAAATATGGTATTGTCATCTTGTAAGATGACCATTGTATATGCAGTTCATCATTGCCTGAACTGTCATCGACTATATGTCCTTCTCCATCTAGAAATTAATAATCAATTAGGAAACAAAATATCATAAGCATATACTATGTTACATGGGAGCATGAGCATTGTCCCAAGGCAGGGACAATGATATAATAATATAATATTTTTTGGAAGCCACAGCATCATAATAATTATTATCCTCCCAATTTCATTTTTGTATATATTAAAGCATTTTCTAAAAATAACTGAAAGGTACATGAGTGGTATTGTCTTCAGTGCTGTCAGTCCAGAGAGGGTGGCTGGGCAGGCAGGGAAGGAAAGGTGGGAGGACAGGGTATGTGGGGAGAACTTTATTAAAAAGGTAGTTTATAGCTAAGCCTTAAAGCATTGGTAGAATTTGGATAGCTGATGGTGGTGTACCCTGGGACATGGACAGGGTAGGCCTGGAGGGAGACGGACTCACATTGCAGATGGTGGGAGAGATGCAGGGGAAGTGGGGAAAACACGGTAAGTGAAGCAGGTGGCAACTCAGGGCAGTTGTGAAATCCAGAGGTCCAAAACAGGGTTATGTGATGGTTAGGTGGTGCTTGGTGGCAGAAAATCCAGAAGCAGTCACTTTCCAAGATTTGAGAAGCCAGGAAGCCAATTTGTATCCGTAGATCGCAGCTCCTAGCCATCAGAAAATAGCTGTCTTGGAAGGAGATTGACAGAACCAGAGAGACACAGTCACCAAGGTGGACTCTCAGGCACAGTATATGCTGAGGCACATAAAAGAGACAAAGTGTAGAAAAGACAGCAAGAAGACCATTTTTCACGTTGGCTGTAAGGCAAGATTGGATCAAGAACTGAGTTGACTCTATGCTCAATGTTCAGAATATAGAATTAATATCAGAATTAGCCTAGACTCTGAGTTACGAGTGAATTTACAGGAATTTACAGCCTCTTCAATGGAAAAATAAGGTACATAAGAAAGCTGTGAGCACTACACACACACACACACACACACACACACACACACACACATATACAGTAGAAGATGGAATATTTTAAGAAAATACTTTAAAATATATAAAAATGAAATCAGAATAATAATTATAATGATGTGACTTCCAAATAACATTGTATTATCTCTGTATAATTTGGGATAGTTGGCATTTACTCTCATCCTCTTGAGTTTTCCACACATGAATTTATTGTCTGTAAATTACTGCTGAAATTCTTATACCACTCAAGTGCCATGACGATTTTGAGAGGACTTTGTAATCTATACAGTGTTTTATACAATATTGTCATTTTAAAACTCCACAAATAACACAAACCAACAAAGTCAACCCAGAGTTGGCTAAAAGCAAGTGCTGTTTCTAATATAATTTTGATTTTATTTAACTTGTTCTATTTATTTAGCTTGTTTGATTGAGTGTGCTTTACTTAACTTTGTTTCCTCTTAGTGCTTTGGACTTCTAGGGGTGAATGGAGCTGGGAAGAGCACGACTTTCAAAATGCTGAATGGTGAAGTTTCTCCAACTTCAGGACATGCTATCATCAGGACTCCCATGGGGTAAGATCCAGATTTCATCACGTTTGCTGCTTAAAGAGATAACAAGCCCAGAGAACCCCCAGCATTCCCTGAGTCCTGTGGAATAAAATTTGAAAACATCATTTTCCTCCAAATTTACCTTCCAATTTCTTTGAAGGGGGAAAACGTTTCCAAATATGAATGAACTGAGCTCAGTAATTCCAGCTGGAGTAAAGGGTCAAGGAGGTCTTATCACAGAGTAGCCAAAGGCAGACCTCCCTGGGACGTATCAGAGTGGATTGGAAGTGCCCAGCTCCTCTCTGCACATGCAACTAAGGGGAGCAGGAAATGACAAAGGGGTGGTTCTTCTTTATTATCCTCTGGATAAAGCTTCAGATATTCCCATCACCCTAAGTGGCCAGATGGTTTCCGTCTTTTTACCACCCAGACTTCCTCTTTCAGGTGATCATGACTCCTTCAGGGTGGGGCAGTGAACACATTAAAAACCAAGAAAGCCGCCTCTAGAGGAGTAGGCAAGATGTTTATTCCCCTTGCTCTAACATATGTGAGGTCCCTGGGCACCCTGCACACTCAGAGGCTGCCTGAGGCCAGATGACCCCTACAGGCTCTGTGGGTAACATGCATTCATGTACTCCTGTATGTCATTCTTACCTCAGTCCTGTTTCACAGGGATTCTTCACCTCCTTCTAAACTGTGTGCTTGGTTGGGAACATTCAGGGCATAGTGCCTTCATGCCCCTTTCTGCACCTGTATGGTAGCATGTCTTCCCTTTTCCCCTGCTCTGATCAGGACTAATGTTAATGAGTTTTCTCTCTACTGCAAGAAGTAATCCCCTGCTCTAAACCTCTCTGTGCTCAATTTGCTCTTTGATTTGTGTGCTGTCAAGTTTACCCTAACAGCAAACTGGGCTCAATATCACAAACTAAAATCTTAGATCTTTAATTTCCCAGGCAGTTTCTGGCGATTCGTTCTCCACACACCGCTTCTGTGCTGTGCCTCCTTATATGGATGTCCTCATATCGCATTCTGTTTTCAGTACTCTGTTACAAGGCCCCAGGCATCTATCTTTCTTTTTTCCCACTACAGCAAACTCATTGTAACTTGATGGGTAGTCAAATTCACAGCTGTATTTATGAATTTAAACCCAGCACCCACCAGCCAACAGGTTGAGACCCAACCTCCAGCTTTCTGTTCAGTTTCTGATCCAGAGAGTGGTTAGATGTTGTCGACACTAGTTTTGCAGCAATGAATATGGCACATAAAAATCGATTAAGCACTGTTCTGTGGATGTAAAGAAAGAACTGTAAAGCGTTGTGTCTACAATTTCTCACTGGAATTTTAATTGACTTTATGTTGCATTTATAAATTAATTTGGAAAGAACTAACATTTAACAATTTTTTTACAATAACTTGCTAAAATAAATAGAATTCTTTTGTAAAAGTATTTTAATTAATCCTTATATTCTATTAGAAGAGAATGCTCTTATCAGTAATTAATGAGATATTTTTCTACACTTTATAGTAATGTCTCTTTTTTAAATTTTATTTTTTATTCCAATAGGTTTTTGGGGAGCAGGTGATGCTTGGTTATATGAATAAGTTCATTAGTGGTGATTTCTGAGATTTTTGTGCACCCATCACCTAAGCAGTGTACACAATACCCAATGTGTAATCTTTTATCCCTCACTCCCCTACCAGCCTTTCTCCCAAAGTCCCCAAAATTAATTGTATCATACTTAAAATGCATTGTATCATTCTTTTGCCTTTGTGTGTTAATAGCTTAACTCACAATTATGAGTGAGAATATAAGAATGTTTGGTTTTTCATTCCTGAGTTACTTCACTTAGAATAATAGTCTCCAGTTCCATCCAGGTTTCTGCGAATGCCATTATTTAGTTCCTTTTTGTGGCTGAGTAGTATTTCATGGTGTATATATATGTATATATGCACATACATACATATATATCATAATTTCTTTATCCACTTGTTGATTGGTGGGCATTTGGGCTGATTTCGTATTTTTGCAATTGCAAATTATGCTGCTATAAACATGTGTCTGCAAATATCTTTTTCATATAATGACTTTTTTTCCTCTCGGTAGATACCTAGTAGTGGGATTCCTGGATCAAACAGTAGATCTACTTTTAGTACTTTAAGGAATCTCCACACCGTTTTCTGTAGTGGTTGTACTAGTTTACATTCCCACCAATAGTGTAAAAGTGTTCCCTTTTTACCACATCCATGCCAACATCTATTATTTTGATTTTTTGATTATGGCCATTCTTGCAGGAGTGAAGTGGTACCACATTGTGTTTTGATTTGCATTTCCCTGATAGTTAGTGATGTTGCGCATTTTTCATATGCTTGTTAGTCATTTGTCTGTCTTCTTTTGAGAATTGTCTATTCATGTCCTTAGCCCACTTTTTGATGGTATTTGTTGTTTCTTTCCTGCTGATTTGTTTGAGTTCTTTCTAGATTCTGGATCTTAGTCTTTTGTCAGATGTATAGATTGTGAAGATTTTCTCCTACTCTGTGGGTTGGCTGTTAACTCTGCTGATAGCTTATTCAGCTGTGCAGAAGCTTTTTAGTTTAATTAAGTCCCATCTGTTTATCTTTGTTTTTGTGGCATTTGCTTTTTGGTTCTTGGTCATGAAGTCTTTGCCTAAGCCAATGTTTAGAAAGGTTTTTCTGATCATGTAT
The DNA here is from genome assembly GCF_002776525.5 of Piliocolobus tephrosceles. Taxonomy (NCBI): domain Eukaryota; kingdom Metazoa; phylum Chordata; class Mammalia; order Primates; family Cercopithecidae; genus Piliocolobus; species Piliocolobus tephrosceles. The sequence continues at coordinate 36,964,281 of NC_045441.1, forward strand.
TCTAGAATTATTATGGTTCCAGGTCTTAGATTTAAGTCTTTGATCCACCTTGAGTTGATTTTTGCATGAGGGGAGAGACGAGGATCCAGTTTCATTCTTCAATATGTGGCTTGCTAATTATCTCTGCACCATTTGTTGAATATAGTGTCCTTTCCCCTCTTTATGTTTTTGTTTGTTTGTTTGTTTGCTTTGTCAAAGATCAGTTGGCTGTAAGTGTTTGGCTTTATTTCTGGGTTATTGATTCTGTTTCATTCATGTTCCTATTTTTATACAAGTACCATTCTGTTTTGGTGTCTGTGGCCTTATAGGATAGTTTGAATTTAGGTAATGTGATGCCTCCAGGTTTGTTCTTTTTGCTTAGTAATTGCTTTGGCTATGTGGGCTTCTTTTTGGTTCCATATGAATTTTAGGATTTTTTTTCTAGTTATGTGAAGAATGATGGTGGTATTTTGATGGAATTCCATTGAAATTGTTGATTGCTTTTGACAATATGGTAATTTTCACAATATTGATTCTGCCCATCCATGAGCATGGGATGTGTTTTGATTTGTTTGTGTCATCTATGATTTTTTTCAGCAGTGTTTTTTACTTTTCCTTGTAGAGGTCTTTCACCTCCATGTTTAGGTATATTCCCTTTTTTTTTTTTTTTGCAACTATTATAAAAGGAGTTGAACTCTTGATTTGATTCTCCATTTGATTGCTCTTGGTGTATAGCACAGCTACTGTTTGTGTACATTAATTTTGTGTCCTGAAACCTTGCTGAATTTATTTACTAGTTGTAGGAGTTTTTTGGATGAGTCTTTAGGGGTTTCTACATATACAATCATATCATCAGCAAATAGCGACAGTTTGACTTCCTCTTTACCAATTTGGATGCCCTTTATTTTTTTCTCCTGTGTGATTGCTCTGACTAGGACTTCCAGTACTACATTGAATAGAAGTGGTGAAAGTGGGCATCCTTGTCTTGTTCCAGTTCTCAGGGGGAATGCTTTCAGCTTGTCCCCATTCAGTATAACATTGGTTGTGGGTTTGTCATAGATGGCTTTTATTACCTTAAGTTACGTCCCTTCTATGCCTATTTTGCTGAGGATTTTAATCATAAAGAATGCTGGATTATGTCAAATGCTTTTTCTGCATCTATTGAGATGATCATGTGAATTTTCTTTTTAATTCTGTTTATGTGCTCTATCACATTTATTGGCTTGCATATGTTAAATCAACCCTGCATCTCTGGTATCAAACACATTTGACCATGATGGATTATCTTTTTGATATGCTTTTGGATTCAGTTAGCTGGTATTTTTATGAGGATGTTTTCATCTATGTTCATTAGGGATATTGGTGTGTAGTGTTCTTTTTTTGTTTTATCCTGTCCTGATTTTGGTATTAGGGTGACACTGACTTCATAGAGTGATTTAGAGAGGATTCCCACTTTCTCTATCCTGTGGAATAGTGTCAATAGGATTGGTCCCAATTCTTCTTTGAATGCCTGATAGAATTCAGCTATAAATTCGTCTGGTCCTGGATTGTTTTTGTTGGGAAGTTTTTTTATTATAATTTCAATCTCACTGCTTGTTATTGGTCTGTTCAGAGTTTCTGTTTTTTCCTGGTTTAATCTAGGAGGATTATATATTTCCAGGAATTCATCCATCTCCTTCAGGTTTCCCAGTTTATGTGTGTGAAGGAGTTCATACTAGAATTGAGTAATATTTTTTATTTCTGTAGTATCAGTAATAATATCTCCTGTTTAATTTGTAATCGAGCTTATTTGAATCTTCTCTCTTCTTTTCTTGGTTAATCTTGCTAATGGTCTATCAATTTTATTTGTATTTTCAGATAACCAGGTTTTCATTTATCTTTTGCATTTTTTTGTTTACATTTCATTTAATTCTGCTCTGATCTTCGTTATTTCTTTTCTTCTTCTGGGTATGAGTTCGTTTGTTTCTCTAGGTCTTTGAGATGTGACTTCAGATTGGCTGTTTGTGCTCTTTCAGATGTTTTGATGTAGGCATTTATGGTTATGAACTTTCCTTTATCACTGCCTTTGCTGTATCCCAGAGGTTGTGATAGGTTGTGTCACTATTATCATTCTGTTCAAATAATTTTTGAATGTTAATCTTGATATCATTGTTGACCCAGTGATCATTCAGGAGTAGGTTATTTAATTTCCATGTATTTGCATGGTTTTGAGGGTTCCTTTGGAGTTGATTTCCAATTTTATTCTGCTGTGGTCTGAGAGAGTACTTAATATTATTGTGATTTTCTTAAATTTACTCAGACTTGTTTTGTCCTTATCATATGGTTTATCTTGGAGAATGTTCCATGTGCTGATGAATAGAATGTATATTCTGTAGCACATGAATGTTCTGTAATCAACTGCTGAGTCCATTTGTTTTAGGGTATAGTTTAATTCCATTGTTTCTTTGTTGACTTTATGTCTTGATGACCTGACTAGTGCTGACAGTGGAGTATTAAAGTCCCCCACTATTATTGTGTTGCCATCTATCTCATTTCTTAGGTCTAGTAGTAATTGTTTTATAAATTTGGGAGCTCCAGTGTTAAGTGCTTATATGTTTAGGATTGCGATATTTTCTTGTTGGGCTAGTCCTTTTGTCACTATATAGTGTCCTTCTTTGTCCTTTTTTAACCACAGTTGTTTTAAAGTTTGTTTTGTCTATATAAGAATTGCTACTCCTGCTTGCTTTTGGTGTCCATTTGCATGGAATATCTCTTTCCACCCCTTTACCTTAAGCTTATGTGCATCCTTATGTGTTAGGTGAGTCTCCTGAAGATAGCAGAAATTTGGTGGATGAATTCTTATCTATTCTGTCATTCTGTATCTTTTAAGTGAAGCATTTAAGCCATTTACATTTAATGTTAGTATTAAGATGTGAGGTACTATTCTGTTTACCATACTCATGTTATGTCCAGACTGTTTATTCCCCGAAGAAGACCACCAGAGTCCAGAGTCAAAGCCAAGCGGCAAGGATCTTTACTGCAAGTTCGAACTTGGTCCCTCCACTTCACAGCTTACAAGAGGGCCCCGAACAATGCGTGTGCTCGCTTTTTATAGCCCGATGTAAACAGGACTTGTAAGGTTACAGAGGAACAAGGGAATTCTTTAGGTTACAGCATTACAATTGGTTAACATATTAAGTTATACATTTAACAGTTTTCTATTGGTTCCCGTGCTTTCAGTAAACCTACAAATGGCTGTGTCCTTATCCCGGACTTTCTAGGTGGTGTTTTAAAGTTGAGATATATGGTGGGACGTGTTTGTACTGGGCTCAGGAAGTTGAGAGATATATGGTGTTTGTACTGGGCCCAGGAAGTTGAGAGATATATGGTATTTGTACTGGGCCTAGGAAGTTGAGAGATATATGGTAGTCTCTGAGTTGAGAAATGTGTTTGTGTTCAGCCTTGGGCTGAGGAATGTGCCTGATTTCTTTCACTATTTGTTGCCTGAATGTCTTGTTTGTTTGTTTATTTTCATTGTGCTATTGTAATATAGGTCCTGTGAGTGACATTTATGCTTTTAATAGGTTCTATTTTGGTGTATTTTGAGGATTTGCTTTAAGATTTAGAGCTTGTTTTAGCAGTTCTTGTAGAGCAGGGCTGGTAGTGGCGAATTGTCTCAGCATTTGTTTGTCTGGAAAAGACTGTATCTTTCCTTCATTCATGAAGCTTAGTTTTGCTGGATACAAAATTCTTGGCTGATAATTATTTTGTTTAAGGAGGTTAAAAATAGAACCCCAATCTCTTCTAGCTTGCAGGGTTTCTTCTGATAAATCTGCTATTATTCTGATCGCTTTTCCTTTTTAGGTTACCTGATTTTTTGCCTCATAGCTCTTAAGATTCTTTCCTTTGTCTTTACTTTAGATAACCTGATGACTATGTGCTTATTTGCCTTGTTTTGAGGGTTCTTTAAAACCTAGTTGATGATCTTTTTCAGTGAATTTCCCAGTATTTGAATGTCTAGATCTCTAGCAAGGTCAGAGAAGTTTTTCTTGATTATTCCCTCAAATATGTTTTACACACTTGTAGATTTCCCTTCTTCCTTGGGAAAACCAATTATTCTTAGGTTTTGATGTTTAACATAATCCCAAACTTCTTGGAAACTTTGTTCATTTTTAAAAATTCTTTTTTTTTTTTTTTTGTCTTTGATGAATTGGATTAATTAGAAAGCTCTGCCTTTGAGCTGGGAAATTCTTGCTTCTGCTTTTCCAGTTCTATTGCTGAGATTTTCCAGTGCCTGTTGCATTTCTCTAAGTGTGTTTTGATTTCCGGAAGTTGTGATTTTTTAAAATTTATGCTATCTATTATACTGGAGATTTTTCATTCCATGTCCTGTATTATATTTTTGATTTATTTAAGTTAGAGTTCATCTTTTCCTGGTTCCTCCTCAGTTAGCTTAATAATCAATCTTCTAAATTATTTTTCTGGCAATTCAGAGATTTTGTTTTGGTTTCGATCCATTGATGGTGAGCTGATGTGATCTTTCAGGGGTGTTAAAGAATTGTGTTTTGTCATATTACCAGAATTGTTTTTCTGGTTTCTCCTCATTTCAGTAGACTATGTCAGAGGGAAGATCTGGGACACTAGCTGCTGTTTAGATTCTTTTGTCCCACAGGGTGCTCCCTTGATGTGCTGCTCTCCCCCTTCCCCTAGGAATGGGGCTTCCTGAGAGCCCAACTGCAGTGATTGTTTTTACCCTTCTGGATCTAGCCACCCAGCAGAGCTACCAGGCTCCAGGATGGTATTGGGAAGTGTCTGTAAAGAGTCCTGTGATGTGATCCATCTTCAGGTCTTTCAGCTGTGGATACCAGCTCCTGCTCAGGTGGAGGTAACAGGGGAATGAAGTGGGCTCTGTGAGGTTCCTTGGTTGTATTTTTGTTTAGTGTGCTGGTTTTGCATTGGTTGGCCTCCAGCCAGGAGGTGGTGCTTTCAAGAGTGTGTCAACTGCCCTTGTGGAAGAAGGATCAGGTGGTGGGTGGGGCCACAGGGTTCCCAAGAGATTATGTCCTTTGTCTTCAGCTACCAGGGCATGTAGAGAAGGACCGTCAGATGTGGGCAGAGTTAGGTGTGTCTGAGCTCAGACTCTCCTTGGGTGGGGCTTGCTGTGGCAGCAGTGGGGGATGGGGGTGTGGTTTTCAGGCTGGTGGATTTATGTTCCTCAGGGAATTATGGCTGCCTCTGCTGAGTCACACAGGTTGCCAGGTAAGTGGGGGTACGCTGGCAGTCACAGGCCTTATCCCACTGCCATACAGCCTGCAGTCCTAAAGATGGGTCTCACTCCCACCATGGCCCTCCCAACAGCACCAAGTCAATTTCCGGGCAGTTGGTGACCAGGACTGAGAACTTGCCCCAGAGAACTCAGCCTTCCTGCTGAGAAAGCAAGTGGACTCATGGTTTTCCCATGTCTCATTGAGCTAGCAGTGGTGATCCAGTTCCTTCAAAGGGTCTGTGGATTCTCTCAGCTTTCCTGGTATGTTCCTAGGGTAATTCTTGTAGCAAAAGTTCATGATATGAGTATGCACATGTGGCTCTGTCTGTTCTGAGCAGGAGCTGCAGGCTAGCCCTGCCTCCTATCCCTCTATGGTAACATCTCTGATTCTCATTCTCCTTATTACTTTTCCTAGAACTATCAAAACAATGTGAAATGACAATGCATTTTCTCATTTAATGGTGATATTTCTATTTATGAAATATGAGGGATTGAAAATTGTCTATGAATTTTCATCTAATGTAGGCATTATTTTGTTTGCAATTTTATAAAAAGTTCTTATAAGAATATTTTAAATTTATCACTTTAAGGCCGTGCACAGTGGCTCATACTTGTAATCCCAGCACTATGGGAGGCCAAGGTGGGGGATCACCTGAGGTCAGAGGTTCAAGACCAGCCTGGCAAACATGGTGAAACCCCATCTCTACTAAAAATACAAAAATTAGGTGGGTGTGGTGGTTATGTGCCTGTAATCCCAACTACTCGGGAGGCTGAGGTGGGAGAATCACTTCAACTCTGGAGGCGAAGGTTGCAGTGAGCCGAGATCACACCACTGAACCTCAGCCTGGGTGACAGAGTGAGACTCCATCTCAAAAAAAAAAAAAAAAAAAAAAAAAAAAATTATAACTTTAACATATATAAAGTTGCATGTATTTTCTAGTTCTTTTCCTTTTGAAAAATTTGTTATGAATAGGAGATTCTTGATTATCCATCTGTCCTTAGCTTTCCATGATGAATTTTTATTTTTGTTAGATTTTTAATATTTTTTGTTAAATTTCATATGCTAAGTCTATATAGATTTTATATTTATTATTAAAAAGAAAAATTAATTTGTTGAAAACTTCATTTTCAGTTTTTGCTATTAAATATTTTGCATTTTTGTAATTTTGACAATTTATGTTTCCTTAGAAACTCATTAATTTAATTTAAAATTGCAAATTACTTATACAGGGTTATTACTATGGTTCTCTGAAAATGTGTATTTCCTTTCTATACATATATCTGTATATTTGTGTTTTATTTCTATAGTTTTACTTTCTAGATTCTGATTTTATTTTTAAAAGGATGATATTTAATTTACTTAGAAATTCAAATTATTTTTACTTTTCAAATTTATCAAACTTTGTCATTCTTCTTAACCCCCCACCATGCTTTTCTCAATCTAGTTTTGTTGTTTTACTTCTAACTTTTTGATTTAAGTGATTTTTGTGTTTTTCATCTTAAAATAAAAAATCAAATTATGAAGACCATCAATATGCTTTTTTGTACAGCTTTTACCTTGATCCTAAAAACATAATAAGTGACATTACTGTTGTTATTCTCTAAATGATACTAGAAATAAATTTTCAGTGTAACAAAATAAATAGCACTCCAACATGAATTTTCTCAGCAAGGTAATTTTACTTCTATAGAAGGATGCATCTCCCAGATGAAGCAATGGCGAGAGCACACCTGAACATGGGAGGGGAAAGAGTTTTTATCCCTGACACAGGTAGCCCTTACTGCTGTGTCATTCCCTTATTGGTTAAGTTTGGACCACACAGTCTAGGCTAATTCCTATTGGCAATTTTAAAGATAGCAGGGGTATGAGGCAGAGTGGCGGGGTGAGCTGTTTTGGTGGGAAAGACAGTTACGGAACAGATGATTAAAGGTGACTCAGGTCAGAGCAGGTGACCAGGGGTGACTCAGGATGAAGCAGGTGATCAGAGGTGACTCAGGATGGAACAGGTGACCAGAGTGCCTCAGGATGGAGCACGTGACCAGGGGTGACTCAGGACTGAGCAGGTGACCAGGGAAACAGATGTGAACTACTGATTATAACTGGTGGGGAGGTTGTTTACTGAAATTAGGGGCACGGAGATGAGGAGAATGAGGAAGTTAAACTTTAAAATGAAGATCATAGAACTGAACATACTAACATACTGATTCTTTGAAGAGAAACTTAGAACTCACTGTATTTAACAATGACATATACAATTTTAATACAGTATTTTTATCAAAACTTTAGAAGACTTTTTTCAGATGCTCATTATCTTCTTTTTCTTTCTCTTTCTTTCTTTTCTTTCTTTCTTTCTTTCTTTCTTTCTTTCTTTCTTTCTTTCTTTTCCTTCTTCTTCTTCTTCTTCTTCCTCTTCTTCTTCTCCTTCTCCTTCTCCTTCTTCTCCTTCTCCTTCTTTTTTTTTTTTGATAGTGTTTTGCTCTAGCACCCAGGTTGGAGTGCAGTGGCACGATCTCAGCTCACTGCAACCTCTGCCTCCCGAGTTCAAGAGATTCTCCTGCCTCAGCCTTCTGAGTAGCTGGGATTACAGGTGCCTGCCACCACATCCAACTACATTTTGTATTATTAGTAGAGATGGGCTTTTACCATGTTGGCTAGGCTGCTCTCGAACTGCTGACCTCAGATGATCCACCCACCTCGACCTCCCAAAATTCTGGGATTACAGGTGTGAGTCATTGCACCCAGCCTATCTTATTTCTTCCTTCAATGTTTTTACAAAATAATTTTAAGGACTTTTTTGAAGTTCAATTTACATATGAAAAAGAACATCCAATGACTTTTCTTTTTTTTTTTTTTTATTATACTTTAAGTTCTAGGGTACATGTGCATAACGTGCAGGTTTGTTACATATGTATACATGTGCCATGTTGGTGTGCTGCACCCATCAACTTGTCAGCACCCATCAATTCATCATTTATATCAGGTATAACTCCCCAATGCAATCCCTCCCCCCTCCCCCCTCCCCATGATAGGCCCCAGTGTGTGATGTTCCCCTTCC
>NC_045441.1:36977560-37044604 GCF_002776525.5 Piliocolobus tephrosceles
TCTGTAAAGAATTTTATTTCTCCTTCACTTATGAAACTTAGTTTGGCTGGATATGAAATTCTGGGTTGAAAATTCTTTTCTTTAAGAACGTTGAATATTGGCCCCCACTCTCTTCTGGCTTGTAGAGTTTCTGCCGAGAGATCTGCTGTCAGTCTGATGGGCTTCCCTTTGTGGCGTTCTCTGTATTTCCTGAATTTGAATGTTGGCCTGCCCTGCTAGGTTGGGGAAGTTCTCCTGGATGATATCCTGTAGAGTGTTTTCCAATTTGGTTCCATTTTCCCCCTCACTTTCAGGCACCCCAATCAGACGTAGATTTGGTCTTTTTATATAATCCCATACTTCTTGCAGGCTTTGTTCATTTCTTTTTCTTCTTTTTTCTTTTGGTTTCTCTTCTCGCTTCATTTCATTCATTTGATCCTCCATCGCTGATACTCTTTCTTCCAGTTGATCGAGTCGGTTACTGAAGCTTGTGCATTTGTCACGTATTTCTCGTGTCATGGTTTTCATCTCTGTCATTTCATTTATGACCTTCTCTGCATTAATTAGTCTAGCTGTCAATTCTTCCACTCTTTTTTCAAGATTTTTAGTTTCTTTGCGCTGGGTACGTAATTCCTCCTTTAGCTCTGAGAGGTTTGATGGACTGAAGCCTTCTTCTCTCATCTCATCAAAATCATTCTCTGACCAGCTTTGATCCATTGCTGGCGATGGGCTGTGCTCCTTTGCAGGAGGAGATGCGCTCTTATTTTTTGAATTTCCAGCTTTTCTGCCCTGCTTTTTCCCCATCTTTGTGGTTTTATCTGTCTCTGGTCTTTGATGATGGTGACGTACTGATGGGGTTTTGATATAGGTGTCCTTCCTGTTTGATAGTTTTCCTTCTGACAGTCAGGACCCTCAGCTATAGGTCTGTTGGAGATTGCTTGAGGTCCACTCCAGACCCTGTTTGCCTGGGTATCAGCAGCAGAGGTTGCAGAAGATAGAATATTGCTGAACAGCGAGTGCACCTGTCTGATTCTTGCTTTGGAAGCTTCCTCTCAGGGGTGTACTCCACCCTGTGAGGTGTGGGGTGTCAGACTGCCCCTAGTGGGGGATGTCTCCCAGTTAGGCTACTCAGGGGTCAGTGACCCACTTGAGCAGGCAGACTGCCCCTTTTCAGATCTCAACCTCCCTGTTGGGAGATCCACTGCTCTCTTCAAAGCTGTCAGACAGAGTCGTTCGCGTCTGGACAGGCCTCTGCTGCTTTAGCTGAGCCCTGTCCCCAGAGGCGCAGTCTACAGAGACAGGCAGGTTTCCTTGAGCTGCTGTGAGCTCCACCCAGTTCGAGCTTCCCAGAGGCTTTATTTACCTACTTAAGCCTCAGCGATGGCGGGCGCCCCTCCCCCAGCCTCGCTGCTGTCTTGCGGTTAGATTGCCGCAGACTGCTGTGTTAGCAAGGAGGGAGGCTCCGTGGGCGTGGGACCCTCCTGGCCAGGTGTGGGATATAATCTCCGGTGTGCCAGTGTTACAGCGCAGTATTGGGGTGGGAGTTACCCGATTTTCCAGGTGTTGTGTGTCTCAGTTCCCCTGGCTAGGAAAAGGGACTCCCTTCCCCCTCGCGCTTCCCAGGTGAGGCGATGCCTTGCCCTGCTTCAGCTCTCGCTGGTCGGGCTGCAGCAGCTGACCAGCACCGATTGTCTGGCACTCCCGAGTGAGATGACCCCAGTACCTCAGTTGAAAATGCAGAAATCACCGGTCTTCTGTGTCGCTCGCGCTGGGAGATGGAGACTGAAGCTGTTCCTATTCGGCCATCTTGCTCCGCCCCTCCCAACGACTTTTCATAAAGTGAATATAATTATATAATCAGTACCTACCTCAAGAAACAAAACCAGACCACCACCCCATAAATTCCATCTAATCACATCCCTGTTGAGGTTAACTCTTTTTTGCTTCTTTTTGTTTTTGTTTTTAGTACAGCTTAATGTATTATTAAAGGCAATCTTGTAAACAAAACTCAGGACAAGAAATAGAACTTTGGCAGCTAACTTATAAGTCATTCTATGTACTCCATTCCAAAGACAACCTCTTCTATCTAAATGATTTTTTATAATTCATTACTCAAGAATATATTCCTAGACACCATAGTTTAATCCTGTGTGTTTCTAAGATACTTGATAAGGCCTTTAAGTTAGTCAATTCACAGGTCCTTTTTCCATTCCTTTCATTTCTTTACAAACTCTCTGCTGAAGAACCTGGACTGTTGGATATGGAGAGTTGGCCTGCAAACTTTGCTGACTGCATACTGATGATGGAATTTAGCATGTTCATTTCTTCTATTTCTTTCAATTGCAGCTGGATTCAGATGTTTAATTAGACTAGGGTTCAATCGTTGGCATGACTAAACAGGAGATGATGTTCTCTTTCATCAAGAGGAACGTAATGTCTGGGCCAGGTGAGGTGCCTGTAATCCTAGCACTGTGGGAGGCTGTGGCGGGTGAATTGCTTGAGCCCAGAGTTTGAGACCAGTCTGGGAAACATGACAAAACCCTGTCTCTACCAAAAATACAAAAATTAGCCAGTCTCATAACCCTTGTGTAAAAATAAATAAATAAATATTAAAATATAAAACTAAAAAAGAGGCACATAATAGCTGGTCTTTAGTCTTTTTTTTTTTTTTTTTTTTAGCTGTTAGCAGTTTTGATGTTTAATGCTTAGGTGAATTAGTCCATTGCAAAATGGTGACATTTTAACCTAGTCTTCTTGTTCTCATTTACTAGTTTGGATAATTTTGTACAGAGGTGCTTTAACTGTCTTTTATTTGGCTACTCAGAGGTACAGTTCATACAGAAAAAGAGATAGAACTTATTTACTCAGTTTTCATGATAATTGGTTTTCAGCTGTTCTCAGAGGGTGACAGATTAGGTTTTCATGTATTTGTTTCCTTGTATCATTCTGACTTCATTCTGATAGAATTAGAGTGTATCACAAGTGTCACTTTGTGCTTAGTTCTTAGAATTTTCTTCTTAGAATTTTACTTCTTAGAATTTTCCTTTTTTATTCTCTCCCCATTCTCCTCTAGTCATTTCTTCATCCATGTACTAGAAATAATAACTCAAATGTTTAAATGAAGGTTCAATGCTATACCACATAAAATCTACCTTGTGTAGAAACAGACATGCTGTTGTCATTTAACTGCAACTAACTTATATAAAGAAAGTTGCAGATCTGAAATCAAATCTATCTTGCTCCAAGTTGCTACATGCTATATCTATTTCTGTCTGTGGGTGGATAATGCAGTTTTACTTGGGTTAATCTATGTCAATAGGTGAAATATCAATGTTAAGAACTAATTATGTTTGAGAACAGAAAGTAGAGAAAATTTATTAGTTGAGCAAGTGTTTGAGGTTGGTATATGTAAAGAGAGTTGTGATACTACTTACTCTGAAAGGAAATCATGCTGTATGGGATTGAATCTCTCTCAAGTGTTTCCTTGATTTTTCCCTGCAGTCATAGAAGTAAGATATTTTTGTTGAGTTTGGAGGTGGGTTTTGAAAAAAAAAAATTCTAACTTCTCTATTTACAAGTACGTGTAGGCAAAAGAATTATAATTTATAAAGCAAAATTAGGTTTATTTCTTCATCCCTGGAAGACTGACTCTCTCCTTTATAATTCTATTTCATCATTTGTAAAATAATTGGAAAATGAAATTCAGATAACTACTCTTGAAAAGAAGAATAAATTTACATCCAAATAATGGTCTGCAAGTCCCTTATTATACTACATATCTGTGTAATTAGTTTAATTATAACTAAATCACACTTGCATTAATTATATTTTAACCTTGATTATTTGTAATGTTAATTGCACATTTGTATTCAAATAATTAAATAGGTAATTAGCAGCACAATGGAATTTTTCACTACTTAGAGGGTTGAAATGTACCTTCCTGCTCATGAAGCCCATAGCTTATTGCTACCTAATTGAAACACATCCACTCATCCACTCATTATATTAAGCTATTTTTGTCTCTTTTTTGAGGTTATATCATCTAAAACAGTGCTCTTTTACTTTCCTGTTCAATTTATTAATTTCCATGAGTGGACATCTTCAAATTTGAGAGTAATACATGTCTAAATATATTTCAGTATTGGCCACTATAGTTTGGCTCTGAGCATGTCATGTTCTCCTGATACACTGATAGTTGTCACAAATTGACCACAGGCCAGAAATCACATGCATTATTATTATTATTATTATTATTATTTATTCTCTGTGGCTCTTCTTCCTACTATCGTAACTCTCAACTTTTTGTCTCAGCAAGTTGTCAAGGCTGCAGCATAATAGACTAGGTCCTAGCGGAAGTGAAGACAAGGAAGTGAAGTAAGGAATTTAAGGCTAAGATTTGCTTTATGAATTTGATCAACACGGTTGAGAAGTGGCCATAAGAAAAAATAATTATTTGACTTAAAACTAGCAGGCTCATATCTGGCACACTAAAGTCCTGCTAAGGTAGTGGCAAGATTAACAAAAGGCTCTAAAATTGGAGACAGGTTTTCTGATGAAAATTTTATGTTGTGATATTTACTTAAAATATGAAAGGCTGTGGCATTTGTATTTGGTCAGCATAGCGTTAAAACTTTGGATTTGGATTGGCGTTGGTTCCAGTTTGTCACAGTTGCCACCATTGCTTGTTGCCTTATTGGTGGACACCATCAAATATTTACTTGTACTATTACATCTGAAATTATTGAAATTTGTGGTTCTTGAACATCATAAATGTTAATCTCATTAGCCATGATTTACTGTGCCTCTTATTCAGTGGGTATTAAGTTAGGGGCTTTATATTCTTGATCTTATTTGATAATTATAATGACAAAGAGGTTGTTATCCTAATTTTATGACAAGAATCTAAGATTCAGAAAAATTAAGTGGCTTGCCAGAAGTCAAACTTCTAGAACATGATGGAGTTTTGAATCCAAGTTTTTGAAACTCTAAATCACATGCACTTACTATCCATCCTTTGACTATTAGAGAAAACTCACAAAGTAGTCATAATCAATGACACAGAATATAAAATATTTTAAAAGGGAGAAGAAAAAAAAATATATAATATCATATATAAATATATGTATTTTAAAAGGAAAGTTGACAGATATCAGAGCAGGCACATATTTTTATAATAAATATTATTGGGAGTATCTTTCCTTAAAAAAATCAAACACTCAGAAACTGGGTTAAAAAAGGTAATTTTTTTCCACATGACACAACACACCATTATAGTGAAATTAAAAATAATGGCCATTATGCAAAAGAAAACAAAACAAAACTGTATAAATACGTTAACATTTAAAAATATGATTCAAGAAAAGACACATTTGAGGCAAAGACACTACTAAATAAAATATATTATTTGATGTGAAGTCATTGCAGTCAAGAAATTCTGTATATGAAAGACATAGAATAAGGTGTAAAGCAAAATCTGTTGGGAAAACCAGAAAAAGAATGAGAGAATATATCAGAAGGAAGAGATCTTAACTCTTTACTCTAATTATCTAATAGTTTAAAAGTGTAATATATTTGGAGAATGAGTTTCACATCATCAGCACAAGAAACAAGACTGTTTATCATACAAACATGACAAATACAACTCCTCATATTTATTTGTGAAGTACTAGAGTAATTCCCATTAAAATAAGAAACAGAATAACATGATCAACCTTATTGTTTAGCATTTTCTGGAATTTAAGTTCCTGCTATAAGATATAGTTTAAAAAAATAGCACGAGTATTTATACTACAAATTATCTTTTATGTCATATCATACAGTTAAATACCCAAGAATATCAATTAAGAGATAATTTCAACTAAAGTGGCCAGAAAAAATAATAAATATATACAAGGCTATGTAATATGAAAAACACTTAATTACAATAGAAAAAACACCTGCAAGGTAATAATGAATAACCTTAGAAGGAAATATGGTCAACCTATGTGTTAAAATCTAGATGATGTTTTTAGCGTAAAGGAATAGATAAGTAATGAGATATATACAATCTTGCTGAATGGAAAAGCTGAATCATCTTACTATTACTCTCCTTTAGCAAGTTTTATAGATTTAATGTAATTCAATTGATATTGCAGAGAATAGAGTAGGCTTTACCCTGAATTTCTGAAGTTTTAAACAGAAGAATAAATAGATGGGTCTAATCATGACATTTTTCAAAAAGAATAGGTAGATATTGGCTAATTGACTTAAGAAGTATTTCAGTGCATTATATTGACTTTGTAATAAAATAATGTCTTTCTAATTGGATCACTTAATAAAAGAAGAGAAAATCAAAATGTAAAAAAGGTAGTATACACATTTTACATTAGCGATAAAAGGAAAAAAGTTGCAAAATTTTCCTGAGATTGGTATTTTCTCTCCCTCAAAGAAAATTAGAAATAAAGCAAATAAATAAACACATTGTTTGTTGAATAAGGATGCTTCTTTTAGACATTAAATTAATATAAAATTTTCACTAGAAAATACGAATGTATTTAAACATAGAAATTTAAATATTTTCTGTAAGTCAAACCATTAAAATGGAAAGACTGAAAACAAGGATCAAATAATACAAAGCATTAATAGATATAATATGTAAATTACTGTATAGTGATAAGGAAAAGACTACAATGATAATAAAAATAGGCTAGCTGGGCACGGTGGCTCATGCCTGTAATCCCAGCACTTTCGGAGGCCGAGGCAGGTGGATCGCCTGAGGTTGGGAGTTCGAGACCAGCCTGGCCAGCATGGTGAAATCCTGTCTCTACTAAAAATACAAAAATTGGCCGAGTGTGGTGGCAGGCACCTGTAATCCCAGCTACTCTTGAAGCCGAGGCAGGAGAATCGCTTGAACCCCGGAGCTGGAGGTTGCAGTGAGCCAAGATCGCACCATTGCACTCTAGACTGCGCAACAGAGGGAGACTCCATCTCACCGAAAAAAAAAAAAAAAAAAAATTGGGGCATAAGACTGAAGCATTGAACACAATATGAAAATGAATGGTTAATAAACATTTTAAAAACAGTTGTCATCATTAATATAAAAATGCAAAGCAAACAACAAATATATATATATATATATATATATTCATTATAAACACCCAAAATTTAGTGCACAATTTCATGAAGATATAGTAGAGTGGACATTGTTATATGCTTGTCTTTGGAATATAAATAGTAATAATTTTACTGGAGTTTAGCATGGCAATATATATAAAAAATGCTTGGGCTAGTAATTTTCCTTCTGGGAATTTGTACCTAAGGAGATAACAGAAACTTGGATAAAGGTTTAAATGAAAATATATTTATTCTAGTAAATAAGTAAGAAGATATTGTTCCTATATATTTAACAATTATGTTAATTACAAAATGTTGCTGCAAAATCATTTAAAATGATATTAAATAGATTAAAATGGAAGATTAGGATAACTTGAAAATGCTCTCATTACTAGATAAGAATTATCTAGAACTATTATATTAGCACCCATTTGAGGTCACAACAAAGAAGGGAAATTTTCAGGTGCCGTAAAAGAAAAAAACAACAAACCTGATGTGATACTGTGCAATATATATTTTTGTCTTAGACCCATTTCCCAGCCTACAACTCCTAAAATTATTGGAATGTCCAAACTGATGTCATTTTATGCTAATGATTTACGGGGCTGGCAGCCTCTAGGTCACTTCAGGATGGGGCTGGTCACCAGAAAGACCAAGACAGGATTAGAGGACTTGGGACTTTCAGCCGCACCCCTCAATCTCGGGGGACAATGAGGGGCTGAAGGTTAAGTAGATCACAAATGACCAATGATTTATTCAACCATGCCTCTGTAAAAGCTTCTGTAAAATCCCCCGGAGACTGGGTTCAGGGAGTTTCTGGATAGCTGAACACATGGTAGTTCCTGGAGGGTGGTTCCCAGAGAAGGATGGAAGCTCCATACCCCTTCCCACATGCTTTGCCTTATATACCTTTTCATTTCTGTCTTTTGTAATAGCCTTTGTAATTAACTGGTAAATGCAAATAAGTGTTTCCTTGAGTTCTGTGAGCCATTCCAGCAAATTAATCAAACCCAAGAAGAGGGTCATAGGATCCCTGGCTGATCCCAAAAGGTCAGAAGCTCAGGTAAAACAACCTGAGGCTTGTGACTGGCATCTGAAAGGGAGCGGTCTTGGGGACTGAGCCCTCAACTTGTGGGGTCTGGTGATGTCTGCAGGCAAATAGGGTCAGAATGGAACTGAACTAGAGAACACTCAGCTTGTGTCTGCTGCAGAAATGATTGCTTGATTGTTGGTGGGGAGAAATTCCCACACATTTGGTCACAGAAGTTTTGTGTTGATTGTTGTGGTGTAAGAGCAGAGGAAAATAAGTTTTTCCACTTTCATTCTAGAGTAATTGCTTGTGTTGCTACCTAAGAAAGGGGCAAAGCATATGTAGAGGCATAGGTTTTAATGTCCCTGATGGTGCAAGAGCTATGACTGCAGCTCTGCATGAGGAGAAGAACTGAAACTCTGAATAAAGCTAGTGTTGTTGAAAGGCTGGCTGCATCCTTACTGAAAGGGTAGAATCTAGAAAAGTCCTTCTACTGGCATAGAAAGATAATAGGAAAACATTGATTTCTGTCTAGGATTAGAGGTGAAAAGAAAAAAAAATCTCCCCTGGAATTTTGAAAATCTGAGCTTATACCCTAGCACTTAAACTCCTAGAATTGTGGGAGTTTAAATTTGACTACCTGTGATCTCAGAACCACAACTCCCCCTACCCAAGAATATAACATGAACATTGACCCCAGTTTGATGGTACCTATGGGCACTTTTAAGAAGAAAATACAAATCTTTGCAAGGATGGTCTCACAACTCATATATCATTTTTTTAAAAGACCCCATTAAAGTGGAGTGCCCAAACAAACATTACAAAACACACAAGATAACTATCTACTATATATATTAATGGCTATAACAAAAAGGAGAACAAAGAATGTAATGTAAAAGAACTACAATCACAAAGAAAATGTAAGAAGTACCATGATATTATGAGAGAGAATAGATTTGGAAAAAAAAAGTACTAAGATTAAAAACTATGGCTACTAAAAAGAAAAACAATGGTTGGGTTAAAAACAAATGATGTACTGCTAATAAAAAATATGAAAATCAAATTATGTGAAATATGGAGGATAGAAGAGGTCTAATATAAATCTAATTAGATATCTGAACAAAAGAATAGAGACAATGGGAGAGAGGCACCATTTGAAAAAATAATAGGTGAGGATTTTCTAGCACTAAGACAGTTGATTCCTTCAATTGAAGAAACATTACAGTTATTGAGTATAATAAATAAGACATTCATACGTAGGCACTTTGTATTGAAACGAAGAATTCCAAAAACCAACTCTTTAAAGAAACAAGATGGCAGGTCACAGTAAAAAATATGCCTGCACCTGTTTACAATAATAGCCCCACTAGCCACTTGTAGCATTTAAAATTAAATGTAAATACATTAAAATCAAATCAAATTATAATTTTTTTCTCAGCAGCCACTAGCAACATTTCAAGAGTACAAGAACCTTCTGTTTCAGACAGCACAGATACAAAACGTTTTCATTGTTGCAGAAAGTTTAATTTGGCAGTGATGAATTAGACCGAAGACCAACTTCTTGACAGCAAGAATATAAACAGAATACAGTAAAATGAAAGAACATAATGAATCAAAATATGTTAATAGTTGTCAATAGTTGTTATATCTAGATATATAATTGTAGGTAAGTTTTATTTTTTCTTAATCCTTCCTGTACTTTCCAAATCTTGTGCTATGATCATGTGTTAGATTATCAGTTAAATAATAAACAGGATATAAACTCTTAAGACAAAAGCCTTTCTCTTCACATTTCAACCTAGCATTTTTTGAGTTTGCTCCATTTTAACATATGCAATTGGGATAAACTGTTTTTTCCTTTGGTTTTCTCATTTCTTAAGTGACCCCATCATAGAATTCATGTGAACAATAACTATGAAGTGCTATGACACCATCAAAATTCTAAGTATTATGTATATAACACTTAAAAAATTATGTGTAAATTACTGTGCTTCATACAAACCAATGCATTACTAATAGATACAAAAAGACATGGAACTCATTTATTGCTTTTAAAGGTTTCATCTTCCTTTAGACTAATATGAATCACAAATTAGAGTAGTTTGAATCATAACCTCACCAACTAGCAACTAGTTGACAACTTAATTTTCTCCCATTTAAAATTAAATGACAATTTAACAATACTAACATAGGAAAACAATGAAAGAAAATCCTCTCTGATTTTACATCAAAGTGATTTTTATTCTTGCAGACAACAGTTAAAAAAATTATCTAACTGTGCCTCTGTATGTATGGATCAATCATCTGTCTGCACGTACATATGCTTGCAAGCACATATACACAAAATGCAAATTTACAGTGTATATATGTTTTTTCATTCATTTCATCCAGTTTTTTAATTTACATCATCATATCAAAATGTTTTCAGAACTGCTGCACAGTCTTCACATTAATGCCTACCTTATATTCCACTGGTTTTCTATGCCAGCATGTACTGAGTCATTTCTCTGTTACATAGTTATATTCTCATTTGAATTTCCCTTCCCTGGAACAATGTATCTCTTAGCTGAAAAAGTCTTATTCTGTGAAAGAAAATGCTTCCTGTTCCATGCTATATCTAAGATACGGCAGAATGTGCAAACTAGCAGAAAGCATCTGTATTTAGCCACAAGCGTTGACTTCAGTGGGCCCACGTAGATCTGTATTAGATGGGTTTCCCTGCTGCTTGCTGCCTCAGGCTTCCATGGGAAGCACCCAGAACACAGTATGTGCAGAGGTGTTCTTAATTTCACACTGAAGATGCTCACTCCTCTGTACACATGGTCCCTGATGTCCCAACTTTATACTGGTGTAATGATGATACACATTGCAGTGAATACCATACTTTGGTACCCATACAATCATTCTTTTCACTTTCAGTACAGTATTTACTAAATTACTTGAGATATTCAAGACTTAATTATAAAATAGGCTTTATGTTAGCTGATTTTGCCTAGCTGTAGGCTAATGTAAGTGTTCTGAGCACACTTAAGATAGGCTAGGCTAAGGGATGATGCTTGGTAGGCTAGGTGTATTAAACGCATCTTCAACTTACAATGTTTTTAACTTACAGTAGGTTTATTGGGATGTAACCCAATCCTAAGTCTACAATATTTTTAATTTACAATAGGTTTATTGGGATGTAACCCCATCCTAAGTTGAGAAGCATTTGTATTTGCTACTTGTTGATGTTTACTTCCTGTTTGCTAACACACTACCTGTGGTGTGGCTTCTGTCATCCAGGATGTCTTTCGTGTCTTTTCAAGAACAACAAGGTTAATGCATAGCTGCATAGCTAGAACTGATAATATGTTCTTTTTAGTGGAAAATATCTTCTGTGTGTAACAAACTGCTAACTTCTCATACGCAGTGAGTAGTTTCATTTGTTTTCACTGGAAAATATTATTTATCCTATAGAAATACATATATTTCTATATTCCTCTCCTGATATGCCACTATAATTAAATCATTTTGGGTACTGCCTTTGTTTCATTACACAGTGGTATTAGAAAACTTCTGAAAGTTCCCTGGCAGAGCAATGTCCCTAAGCATTTTGTTAATTAAAGGATGATGTCACTGAAGAGGAATATTGGAAGGAATTGCTTTCTTTCTCAGACATTTACATACAAAAGCCAAATTGAAGTCTTTGTAAATCTAGAATCTATTTTTCTTTCTAAGGCTATGCCAACATAAAACCGTATTTTCTTTAATTAATATAATACACTGCTGGGAGTAAAGGATGATAAAAACACCAGCATGAGACACTTTTTTTTTTTTTTTTTTGTCCAAAGATTGTTAAATGTCAAAAGCAACCTCACACTATGGCTTATATATTGAGCTGTGTGAGAGTTCACATGTCGACTTCCAGTCTTCAAATTAGAGTTAATATATTGTTTGAGCTCCCTAGTGCTTCATGGGAAGTCCTCCCTGGGAGACCTCATCTCTCTTCCAGCTGCTCTCGTTACACAGAAACTAAGCCACCATGAGCAATGTACAGGTTCCCTCATGTCAGGGTGTGTTCTGCATGCCTTGCTGGCACAAGCTTCTATGTTCCCTACATGCTCCTTACACCTGGGGAGCTCTAATCATGTCAGTGCCAGGCACAGGTGAGTCTACTGACTCACACAGGAAGGGAGGATCATTCTCAGCTTCTTTCTAAGGTTGAAACTTGACTACATCTCTATTAAAATAGAGATGGGTGGTTGTTGCCTGGTAAACCTATGGCCAAACAACTCTAGCCTATTTAGGAGTCATTATTTTTTTCTTTACTTTTTAAAAAAATTTTACTTTAAGTTCTAGGATACGTGTGCAGAATGTGCAGGTTTGTTAGATAGGTATGAATATGCCATGGTAGTTTGCTGCACCTATCAACCTGTCATCTAGGTTTTAGGCCTTGCATGCATTAGGTATTTGTCCTAATGCTTTCCCTCCCCTTGCCACCTACTCCCCGACAGGGCCCAGTGTGTGTTGTTCCCCTCCCTGTGTCCATGTGTTCTCATCGTACAGCTTTCACTTAGAGTGAGAACCTGTGGTGTTTGGTTTTCTGTTCCTTTATGAGTTTGCTGATGATGATGGCTTCCAGCTTCATCCATGTCCCTGCAAAGGACATGATCTTGTTCTTTTTTATGGCTGCATAGTATTCCATGGAGTACATGTACCACATTTTCTTTATCCAGTCTATCATTGATAAAATCAAAGAAAAAATCATTTTTTCCTTTAAATATTGATGTATTTTTCCTTTAAATTAGTTTTTCTGCATTGTTCAGCTACCTCTAATTTTCTGGAGATTTTGTCTGTTTATGTTGTTCATGGCATATATTTCCTTCAAATAGCTAATGTTTTGTGATTGTCCACTCCTACTTAATATGTGAGCATTAAAATCCTTAATGAAAACCCTTGGTATATGGCTATGGCTGACTGACTCTGTTCACTATAGAGTAAGCCATCATTTTGATAGAATTTGGTGAGGCAATAAAAGTAAAATGTACATTTAAACTTCTTTAATTAGATGTCCAGATTAACTAAAACCACTTTTGCATTGCCACTGTAATGCCATGTGATAATGTTGTATTTCTTTGAATTTTTTAAAAATTTGAATTTCCAGAATCAATAGTGAAATATTTTTGAGTTACAGACACATAAATTTAAGGATTATTAGATCTGTCCTTTTTCTCTCCAGTCTTGATAATGTTCTTTGATTTTAGATTTAGACTGCTTTTAGGTTGTTAATTTCTTCTTATTTTTTCTTTTCAAATAAATTTGTACATATTGCCCTCTTTTTTTTTTTAGATATATCTGTTTTAATTTGTTTTTACTGACCGCCAACTTTTTCATTCATTTTAATAATGCTTAATTCTCAATTTGGTAAAACTAATCTTAGTTGTTTTTTATTTTTGTAACGAAGGATGACTGCAGTGGGAGATTCCCTGTCCTGATTTCCTGACTATCAGAGAACAGGTTTCAGTTGCCTTCTGTTCTGAAAGACAAGAATGCACATGCCATTCCTAGGTCACACGTTTTCTCACCAGACTCTGGGCATTGTCCTACTGTCTTCTGACAGTCAACGTGCAATGGAGAAGTCCAAGGCAGCCTTACTTTGCTTCTTGTTCAGATATTTACATGTTTATGTTCTTTACTCTGAAGTTAACCAAAAAAAGCAAGAAAACAAAACCCATTGAACTGCTTGTCAAATCGTCAAGGCTTAGTAGTATTTTCATTTTCCCTTTTAGCCTTTATTCATAGTATTTTTTTTTTAATTTAAGAAAATAATTTTGGTTTCCTTGGAGTCCTTACTAATTTTAACCTATTAACCTGTTATTCTCATTCTAGAGGTACTTTAAAAAAAAAAAAAGTTACAATTTTATTTCAGACATTCCTTTCCTTGGGTTTTGTGTTTCTATTTCACTGATGCTGCTTCATCTTGCATTCTTCTGAAAATACCAAAGTCTTTCCTTAATATTCAGATACATGTTTTGCTGAATCTTCTAGATTTTGTTCCCTTTCCACTGTTATTTTTAGAGGATGCTGTTTTACTCATCTAAGAAAATGTAAACTTTTTATTAAGTTGATGTTTATCAACAGCGATAGACAGTAGAATTCTCTCTGCTTACTTTGGTGGTGGTTGGGTAGAGAATTTGGACATATAATATAGGTTGAATAGAAATATATAGGTCTTAGTTCAGTCTTGGTTTTTAGCAAGTTTTGACTTTGTACTTCCTTTGTATTGTGGGAGAATTGTTCCTCACCTTTGTTGCCTTTTTTTTTTTTAGAAAAAAATATGTATTGACAAATTATACTTGTATATATTTTTGGGGTACAACGTAATGTTATGATTTAATTTTGTTTAATTTTTAATATTTGTTGGTACATAAGAGGTATATATATTTATGGGGTACATGAGATACTTTGATAGAGGCTTACAGTGCATAATAATCACATCATGGCAAATGGGGTATCTGCTCCCTCAAACACTTATCCTTTTTGTTATAACAATCCAATTATACTCTTAGTTATTTAAAAATGCATAATTAAGTTATTATGACTATAGTCACCCTGTTGTGCTGTCAAATACTAGGTCTTATACATTCTTTACAACTCCTTCTTGTACCCATTAATCATCCCCATTTCCCTCCCCACACACCTACTACCCTCCCCAGCCTCTGGTAACTATCCTTCTATTCTCTATCTCCATGTATTCAATTGTTTTAATTTTTAGCTCTCACAAAGAAGTGAGAATATACGAAGTTTTTCTTTCTGTACTTGGTTTATTTACTTAACACAATGACCACCAGTTCCATATATGTTGCAAATAGTGGGATTCTCTTTTATAGCTGAATAGTACTCCACTGTGTATATGTGCCACATTTTCTTTATCTATTCATCTGCTGATGGACACGTAGGTTACTTCCAAATCTTATCTATTGTGAACAGTGCTGCGATAAACATGGGAGTGCAGATATCCCTTTTACATGCTGCTTTCCTTTCTTTTGGATATATACCTAGGAGTGAGATTGCTAGGTCCTTTGGTAGCTCTATTTTTAGTTTTGAGGAACTTCCAAACTTTTCTCCATAGTGATTGTACCAATTTACATTCCTACTAACAGTGTATGAGGGTTCCCTTTTCTCTGCATCCTCTCTAGCATTTGTTGCTTGTTGTCTGTCTTTTGGATAAAAGCCATTTTAACTGGGGTGAGATATCTTTTTATAGTTTTGGTTTGCATTTCTCTGATGATCAGTGATGTTGGGAACCTTTTCATATACCTGTTTGTCATTTGTATGTCTTCTTTTGCAAAATGTCTATTCAGATTTTTTGCCCATTTTTAAATCAAATTATTAGATTTTTTCTCTATATTTGTTTGAACTCGTTATGTATTCTGGTTACTAATCCCTTTTCAGATGGATAGTTTGCAAATATTTTCTCTCATGCTTTGGGCTGTCTCTTCACTTTGTTGGTAATTTCTTTTCCTGTGCAGAAGTTTTTTAACTTGATGTGATCCCATTTGTCTGTTTTTGCTTTGGATCACCTGTGTTTGTTGGGTGTTACTCAAGAAATTTTTGCCCAGACCAATGTCCTGGGGAGAGTTTTCCAAAATAATAGTAATAGTAATTGTTCAAGTAATAGTTTCATATTATGAGGTGTTAGATTTAAGTCTTTCATTCATTTGGTTTTATTTTTTATATGATGAGAAAATAGGGGTCTATTTTCATTCTTCTGCATGTGGATATCCAGTTTTCCCAGAACCATTTATTGAAGACCATCTTCTTCTCAATGTATGTTCTTTACACCTTTGCCAAAAATGAATTTCCTATAGGTGTATGGATTTGTTTCTAGGTTCAATATTCTGTCCCATTGGCCTATGTGTCTGTTTTTATGCCAGTACCATGCTGTTTTGGTTACTATGGCTCTGTAGTATAATTTGAAGTCAGGTAAAGTGATTCCTCTAGTTTTGTTCTTTTTGCTTAGGATAGCTTTGGCTATTTTGGGTCTTTTGTGGTTTCATATAAATTTTAGGGTTGTTTTCTCTATTTCTATAAGAATGTCATTGGTATTTTGATAGGGATTGCATTGAATCTATAGATTGTTTTGGGAAATATGGATATTCTAACAATATCGATTCTTTCAATTCATGAACATTGAATATGTTTCCGTTTTTTTTGGTTCCTTCTTTGATTTCTTTCACCAGTGTTTTGCCATTTTTATTATAGAGATCTTTCAGTTCTTTGGTTGAGTTAATTTCTAGCTATTTAATCTTGTTTGTGGTTATATTAAATGGGATTATTTTCTTGATTTCTTTGTCAGATCATTCACTGTTGGCATATAGAAATGCTACTGATTTTTGTAGGTTGATTTTGTATCCTGAAACTTGAATTTGTTTATCAGTTCTAGTAGTTTTTTGTGGTAGACTGTTCAGATTTTTTTCACATATAGCATGATATCATCTGCAACAAAGATAATTTGAGTTCTTCCTTTCTAGTGTGGATGCCTTTTATTTATTTATTTTTTCTTATTTGATTGCTCTAGCTAGAAGTTCCAGTACTGTGTTAAATAACAGTGGTGAATGTAGGTGTCGTTGTTTTGTTTTAGATCTTAGAGGAAAGGCTTTCAGGTTTTCCCTCATTCAGTGTGATACTAACTGTGGGTCTGTCGTGTATGACTTTTATTATATTAAGGGATGTTCCCCAGTTTTTTGAGGGTTTTTAATTGTAAAGGGATGTTGAATTTACTAAATACTTTTTCAGTATCAATTGAAATGATTATATGGTTTTTATCCTTCATTCTGTTGATATGATGTATCACATTGATTGATTTGCCTATGTTGAAACATCCTTATATCTTTGGGATATTTCACTTGGTCGTGATGAATGATCTTTTTAATTTGTTGTTGAATTCTGTTTGCTTGTATTTTGTTGAGGATTTTTGCATCAATATTCATCAGAGATATTGGCCCACAGTTTTCTTTTTTTGATATGTTGTCTGATATTGGTATTAAGATAATACTGGCCTCATAAACTGAGTGTGTAATTTTTCCTCCTCTATTTTTCAGAATAGTTTGAGTATGATTGCTATTAATTTGTTAAATACTTGGTAGAATTCAGCAGTGACATCATTGGGTCCAAGGCTTATTTTTCGCTGGGATATTTTATCATGGCTTTGATCTTGTTACTTGTTATTTATATGTTCAGTTTTTGAATTTCTTCATGGTTCAATCTTGGTGGATTGTATGTGTCTAGGAATTTATCCATTTCCTCTAGGTTTTCCATTTATGGGCATACAGTAGCCACTAATGATCCTTTGAATTGCTGTGGTATCAGATGTAATTTCTCCTTTTTCATCTCTGATTTTATTTATTTAAGTTTTCCCTCTTTTTTTCTCAGTCTGGTTACAGGTTTGTCAATTTTATTTATCTTTTCAAAAAACAAATTTTTATTTTAGTGATCTTTTATATTATTTTCTTTATTTCACATCCATTTATTTCTGTTTAAATCTTTATTATTATTATTATTTTTTAACCAATTTTGTGTTTGGTTTGCTCTTGCTTTTCTAGTTCTTTAATATGATTATTAAGTTCTTTATTTGACGTTTTTCTTCTTTTTGATATAGCCATTTATAGCTATAAATTTTCCTCTTGGTACTGCTTTTGCTATGTGTCATAGATTTTGGTATGTTGTGTTCCCATTAGCATTTGAAGAAATTTTTTAATTTCTTTTTTAATTTCTTTACTAATCTACTAGTTATTTGTGAACATATTGTTTAATTTCCATGTGTCTCTACAATTTCCAAAATTCCTCTTTTTCTTGATTTCTAGCTTTACTCTCTTGTGGTCAGGGAAGATGCTTATTATTATTTCAAATTTTTGAGTCTTTTCAGACTTGTTTTCTGATCTCATGGTCTTCCCTTGACAGTGATCTATGTGATGAGAAGGACAATATATATTCTGAAGTTGTAGGGGGAAATGTTCTGGAATAGCTGTTAGGTCCATTTGCTCTGTAGTACAGATTAAGTCCAATGTTTCTTTGCTGATTTTCTGTCTATAATATATGTTCAGTGCCGAAAGTGAGCATTGAAGTTCCCAGATATTGAGGTCTATCTCTCTCTTTATCCATAATAATATTTGCTTTATATATCTGAGTGCTGCTGTGTTGGTTACATAAATATTTACAATTGTTTAACCTTCTTGCTGAATTGACCCTTTTATCATTATGTAATGACCTTCTTTGTCTCTTCTTACGGTTTTTGTCTTGAAACCCATTTTGTCTGACATAAATATATCTACTCATGCTATTTTTTGGTTTCCACTGGCACGGAATATAGTTTTTTCATCTCTTTATTTTCAGTCTATGTTTATTTTTATAGGAAAAATGTATTCCTTGTAGGCAGCAGATCACTGAGTCTTGTACATTTTTTTCATTTGGCCACTCTATGTTTTTTGATTGGACAGTTTTGTCAACTTACACTCAATATTAATGATAAATAAGGAGTTACTCCTGCTATCTTATTATTTTCTGTTTGTTTTGTCATCTTCTCATCCTTCTTTTATTCCTTCTTATCTTTCTTTTTTTTTTTGAGATGGAGTCTCGCTCTGTCACCCAGGCTAGAGTGCAGTGGTGCCATCTTGGCTCACTGCAAGCTCCGCCTCCCGGGTTCACGCCATTCTCCTGCCTCAGCCTCCTGAGTAGCTGGGACTACAGGCACCCGCCACTGCGCCTGGCTAATTTTTTTGTATTTTTAGTAGAGAAGGGGTTTCACCGTGGTCTTGATCTCCTGACCTCATGATCCGCCCACCTCCGCCTCCCAAAGTGCTGGGATTACAGGCGTGAGCCACCGCGCCCAGCTCCTTCTCATCTTTCTTTTAGTGAAGATGATTTTCTCTGGTAGTATGATTTAATTTCCTGCTTTTTATTTTTTTGTATATCTGTTATATGTTCATTGATTTGAGGTTACCATGAGGCTTGCAAATACTATTGTATAACCCACTATTTTAAATTTATGACAACTTAACAGTGATTGCATAAACAAACAGGCAAAAGGAGACTGCTAAAAACTCTAGGTTTTAACTTTGTCCTCCAGCTTCTAACCTTTTGTTGTTTCTCTTTAAGTTTTATTGTACTATCTATGTCTTGAAAACTTATTGTAGTTATTATTTTTGATTGAGTTCATCACTTAGTTTTTCTACTTGATAAGAGTAGTTTATATACCACAATTACAGTATTGTAATATTCTGTGTTTTTCTGTGTGCTTACTATTATCAGTGAGTTTTGTACTTTCAGATAATTTCTTACTGCTTATGAACAACCTTTTCTGTCAGATTGAACAACTGCTTTTAGCATTTCTTGTAGGACAGGTCTGGTATTGGTGAAATCATTCAGCTTTTTTTGGTCTGGGAAAATATTTTTTTTTTGCTTCATGTTTGATAGATATTTTCACTGGATATACTCTTGCAGGGTAAAAGTTTTTCCTGTCTTGCCATTCTCTTTTTGCCTGTAAGGTTTCCACTGAAAAGTCTGCTGCCAGATATATTGAAGCTTCATTGTATGTTATTTGTTCCTTTTCTCTTACTGCTTTTAGAATCCTTTTTTAAATTCCCGACCTTTGGGAGTTTGATTATTAAATGGCTTGAGGTAGTCTTCTTTTGGTTAAGTCTGCTTGGTGTTCTATTTGGTGCAAAAGTAATCATAGTTTTGCCATTAAAAGTAATTACTTTTGGCAATTAAAAGTAATTACCACAATTACATTTGCATCCATGTAGTATAACTTTCTTATACTTAAATGTTAATATCTTTCTCTCAATTTGGTAAGTTCTCTGATATTATCCCTTTGAATAAACTTTCTCTTTCTCTTTCTCTCCCTCCTCTTTAAGGTCAGTAACTCCTAGATTTGCCCTTTTGAGGTTATTTTCTAAATCTTATATGCATGCTTCATTCTTGTCTATTCTTTTATCTTTTGCCTCATCTGACTGTATTTTTAAATAGCTTGTCTTCAAGTTCACCAATTCTTTCTTCTGCTTGGTCAGTTCTACTGTTAAGAGGCTCTGATGCATTCTTTAGTATGTCAATTGCTCCTTCCTTCCTTCCTTCCTTCCTTCCTTCCTTCCTTCCTTCCTTCCTTCCTTCCTTCCTTCCTCTCTTTCTCTCTTTCTCTCTTTCTCTCTTTCTTTTGTTTTGACAGAGTCTCACTCTATCACCCAGGCTGGAGTGCAGTGGCACAATCTTGGCTCACTGCAACCTCTGCCTCCCAGGTTCAAGTGACTCTCCTGCCTCAGCCTCCCGAGTTGCTGGGATTACAGGTGCACGCCACCATGCCTGGCTAATTTTTGTATTTTTAGTCAAGACGGGTTTCACCATGTTGCCCAGGCTGGTCTTGAACTCCTGACCTCAGGTGATCCACCTGCCTTGGCCTCCTAAAGTTCTGGGATTACAGACATGAGCCACTGCACCCAGGCATCAATTGCATTTATTGACTCTAGAATTACTTCTTGATTCTTTTTAATTTTTTCACTTTCTTTGTTAAATTTATCTGATAGAATTCTGAATTCCTTCTCTATACTCTCTTGAATTTCTTTGAGTTTCCTCAAAACAGCTATTTTGAATTATCTATGTGAAAGGTCACATATCTCTGTTTCTCCAGGATTGATCCTGCCATAGTTCATTTGGTGATGTCATGTTTTCCTGGATGGCCTTGATGCTCAGAGATGTTTGTCAGTGTCTGGACATTGAAGAATTAAGTATTTATTTTAGTGTTTACAGTCTGGGCTTGTTTGTGCCCATATTTTTGCTCTCTTCTTTGGCCCCCTCTCAGCTGCTAATGTCTATCTAACTACCTAACATAACCACTACCTGCTTACCACCTATGTTCACTTAAGGCCCTGGGGTTCTACAATCAGCAGGTAGAGAAACCAGCCATGTTTGTGTCCTTCCCTTCAGGGCGGTGAGTTCCCCCAGGCCCTGGGTGGGCCCAGAGAAGCTGTCTGGGATCCAGGAATTAGAGTCAAGTAACTTAGAAATCTACCTGGTACTCTATTTTGCTGTGGCTAAGCTGGCTCTCAAACCACAGGACAGAATCCTTCCCTTCCTTTCCTCCATTTTGACTGGCAGAGGAGCCTCTCTCAGTGGCCATCATCACCACTGGCTCACAGGGAGTTCTTTGAGGCTAAGGCTGATGTCCCTTTAAAGCCCAAGAATCAGCTTGTGATAAATGCTGCCAGGACTGTGACTCACCCTTCAAGGCAGTGGGCTCCATTCTGGTCCAAGGCAGGTCCAGAAATAATGTCCAAGAGCCTAGGCTTGGACTCTGATACCCTAAGAGCTCACTCAGGTACCACAGGTGCTCCACCCCACTATGGCTGAGCTGATACATAAGATTCAAGACAAAGTCCTCTTTTCTTTGCCCTCTGCCCTTCTCAAATAGATAGATTATTTTATCATAGCCACTACAGCTATGAATGTGCTGGATCTCTCCTGAAGCCAACACGACTCAGTCTCATCCGAGGCCCATGGCATATTACCTGGGTATCTGCTGGTTATTCAGGACTCAAAAATTTTTTGGTCATCAGGCGATGAAACCTGCCGGGACTGGGTCCTTCCTTTCAAGGTAGCAGGTTCCCTTCTGGCTGAGGTTATTCTAGAAATGCCATCCGGGAGCCAAGGGCTAGATTAGAGGCCTCATGAATTTGCCTGGTGCCCTATTTGATTGTGGCTGAGCTGTTATCCAAGATGCAAGACAAAGTCCTGTTTACTCTTTGCTCTCCTCTCTAGCTCAAGGAAGGAACCACTTTCGTTGCCACCAGCTATGCTGCCTTGGGTTGAGGAAAGGGTGGTGCAAAGACTTCCTTAGCTGACCCCTCTGGTGTCTCCTTAGGTCATGTGCCACCCTGGTCCACTGGCTGTAATCCAAGCCTAGAATTAGAATTTGCCTAGGAATTTTAGTCCTTTTGTTCTAGGCTCCCTTTCAAGTTTACCTAGGACCCTAGAGCCCTTTAGCCAGAGATGGTGAGGCTTGCTGAAACTCAGGTTCCAACTGCTGGGATGGATGACTCCCCTCCAGCTAGGGCTGGTCCAAATGCTACCTCCATGTGTGGGCACTGAATGAGCCCTGCATGGTTTTGCTCTCTGCTGTGACAGGGCAGCATTTAATTCAGTGTCAAGTCCCCCAGTCACTGTGCTCTTCCTCCCCCAAGTGCATAGATTCCCTCTCCACACCATACAGCCACTGCCCAGGTATGGGGGAGGGATGTCATCAGCGATTTATGACTCTCTCTCCCACCGTCTTCAGTGCCTCTTTCAGTGATATGAAGTTAAAACCAGGTACTGTATTGGCTCACCTAATTTTTGGTTCTTACGATGGTGCTTTTTTGTGTGTAGTTAGTTGTTAAAATTTGATGTTTCTGCAGGAGGGACAATCAGTGGAAGCTTCCATTCTACCATCTTGTTCCACCCCCATTATGATTTTTGATGAGAATATGGAATAACTAACTTAAGCTAATTAGCATACCCATTACTTCAAATATTTTAACTTTTTTGTGATAAGCACATTAGACAGTTACTTTCTAGCAATATTGAAATGTGCAGTACTCACTTATTAGCTGTGTTTAGCATGTTGTGCAATAGATCTCAAAATAAAATCGGATTTATTTATTCTATCTAATGGAGCCTTTTTTGCGCTTTGACTATTATCTTCTGATTCTCTTCACCATTCAGTCTCTGGTAATTGTGATTCTACTGTCTTTTTCTGTGATTTCAGTTGTTTTAGATTCCACATGTTAGTGAGAATATGTGGTATTTGTTTTTCTGTTTTTGACTGATTTCCCATAACATAATGTTCTCCAATTCTCCATATCATCACAAATGACATAAGTTCTTCCTTTTTAAGGGCTGAATAGTATTCCATTGTATGTATATGTATGTATATATGTATACATATGTGTATGTATATATATATGTATACATATGTATGTATGTGTGCATATGTATTTTTTGTTTATTTATTCATCCCTTGATGGACATGCAGGTTGATTCCATAACTTAACTATTGTGAATAGTGCTCCAGTGAACATGGGAGTACAGCCAGCTCTTCAATGTAATGATTTCAAGCCTTTCAGTTAAATACCCAGAATCAGAATTGCTGGGTCAAATGATACTATATTTTTAGCTTTTTTGAGTGATCTTTATACTTTCTCTTTCGTAATGTTTATACTAATACACTTTCCTGATCAATAGTGTATAGGGGTTCCCTTTTCTCCACATCCTCAGCAACACTTGCCTTTTCTCTTTGATAATAGATGTAACAAATGTAAGGTGATATCTCATTGTGTTTTTAATTTGCGTCTCCCTAATGATTAGAGATGTTGAACATTTTTTCATATATCTATTAGCCATTCAGATGTCTTATTTTTAGAAATGTGTTTCTTGCCCATTTCTTAATCAGATTATTGGTTTTCTTTCTATAGAAAGTTTTTTTGAATTTCTAATATATTTTGGATATTAATAGCTCATCAGATATATGGCTTACAAATATTTTCTCCCAATCCATAGATTGTCTCTTCATTGTTGTTTTCTTTGATGTGCAGAAGCTTTTTATTTTGATATAATCCCATTTGTCTTTGTTTCTATTGCTTGAGTTTTTGGAGTCAGGTCTAAAATCTCATTGCCCAGAACAATGTCATGTAGTTTTTTCTCCTGTTATTTTTTCCTGCTAATGTTATAGATTTGGGTCTTAAGTTTCAATCTGTAATTTATTTTGAATTGAGTTTTGCACATGGCATAAGATAGGTGTCCAATTTCATTCTTTCGCAGGCTGTCTTTTCTGAGAGCTTTCTGAATACGTGTAGAACATGAAAACAGACCCTGTCTCATGAGCAGCCCCCAGGGTTTGAGGAGCAAAGTGCCCTGTCTTCTGTTTGGAAAGCTTCCTTCCTCTCTGAGCCCCGGGGTTCAGAGGACATATGAATATGTATGGCGGGGTGGATACAAAGTTTCCCTATCTTTTTTTCCTCCATATATCCTCTCTTTATGATTCGAATCTTTATTATGATCTGAACTGCAGCTGTGATAGTTTTTGGTTGTTTGTTTTAGTGCCACTCTTCACTTCTGTCTTGTAACTATTAGGACACCTTCTAAGGTTATTATTATACTGCTTTTTTGTGGGATGAGTTTTTGTTTAATTCTATGGGCATTTTAGGGAAATATTAGAAATGTCATTCCTTAATTACATCTAAGGTTGGAAGTTAGAGCTTTGGTTTTGAATAATAAATCCGATAAGGTAAAGTGTGAATCACCATGGGCAAAAACCCTTCTTTTCTTCAGATATCTAGGCAAGGGACTATGGGGAATGAAACAAAGAAAAGAGCTGAGGAGTTAAAGAAACAGAAATGAAATAGGCAAACATGGATTGGATACCATAGAACCATAAATCTTGACCAGGGGCATTGAAAAAAATAGAATCAAATATAATTTTGAAGTAGAGATGTTTGAGTCACAAGTTTTTGAAGAGTGACATGTTAATAAGCAACAGAGAATATTAAAAAGGAACCACTGGGGCACACGACACTGTCTTTACTTTTAGATGTTATTATTTTATTTTTTGGTGTTTGTTACATGTTCAAAGATACATATGCATCCTGAAACTGACAGGCATAAAGTTGTGATTTTGATATAATTTGTTACCTGTGAATACAGTAGATGATTGACAAAATTATGTAGTACAAACAATATAAACATTTGGTATCATCCTCTGTAATGATACTAATATATTGTGATTTCCAAAAAGAATGATGATACCTTATAGTTTTGAGTTATTACATATATGTATGTGTGTGTATATATAGATATATATGGCTGTGTATCTACATATATATTATGTGTATACTTATATATATATATATATATGTCTTGTGATATTGCTTTAGCATTTGCATTTGGCATGATGATTTTAAATATTTTTAAATATGCAATGCATGTTCATGGTATAAATATCCAGGCTATAAAAAGGTACAGTCAAGGTGTGTCAAAGGCACTGAAAGGTATAGTTTTCCCCAGTCATGCAGCATTTCTTTTCACAGATGTCTTGTTTAGTTTTGTGCACCTTCTATGTGTAGATTTGTGTTACAGTGAGGAGGTTGTGAGAAGGAGTTGTTCTTCAGCACATTCTTTCCAGTTTCTAAATAGTAATTGGTCATTGTTTGCTGGTCTGTGGGGTCAGTTTGGCTTATTTATATTTCCTGAAGAAGGAGAGGGTTAAAGGCTAGGGTGGAAAAGAATTGGGTACATAGTCAGAGTAGGGAAATGTGTCATTAAGGTTTTCCCTCGATCTTCCCATAATGAGGTCTCAGCAGAGATGATGAAGGACTCAGAGGAAGAGATAAGAATGAAGTTACCTGGCTAGAAGTGCCAATATATGTAAAAGCATGACTGGCCAAAGGAGCCTGAGACCTTGACTGGGACTTCTTTTAGAGACTCAGTGTGTTGGCCATGCACCAGTTCTCATAGAGAAAGGGCAACTTTCCCCGTGAGGCCTGTCAGGTACAGATTTTGTAATGGCCTGTGGTCAGGTCTGAAAAGCTGCATAAGTCTTTAACTGAAAGCAAGACTCCTCACATCCCCCCAACCCCAACCACATTTAATTATATCCGTGTATGGTCTAGCTTTTGTTGTTTTTGTTTACTGCTGTGTGTGTGTGTGTGTGTGTGTGTGTTTTGCATGGTTTCATCTTTCTTCCTATAATTTGGAGGATTTCTAGTCTGTGTTTAGCTTCTCTGGTTTCCTCTACAAATATAACTCTATATAATGCTTGGTTTCCTCCTTCTTTACAGGGACTATATTAACTCCTCAGTGTAAACAATAGCAAAGTTATTTAGTATGTCCCTAATTCCACATGTCATCTCCTCTCTTTCTTTTTGAATAGATCTCCTTTCGTCTTTTTCCCCTCTAGCTTTTTTCTTTTGGAAAAGCATCATGGCATGAAACTAGAAGTGAGACTTGGACCCACAGCCAGAGGTTCTGGGTGCAACACATCTCTCAAATCTATACTAGCACATTGATTTGGTCCAATGTAACTATCATATATGGTCCTGAATTCTGTCCCCTTTAAATTTGTAAAATAATAATAACCTCAATTTTTCCATGTCTTTTTTTTTTTGAGGTAAAATACATGAGAATCTCCAAAAGACACTGATGGGTTAAAAGAATGATATAAAATTGAGGCATTATCATCTTACGGCTACTGGTTATCAACAGTTTATTAACAAAAAAAGAAGCTCTTTTTTTCTGATAGCTCTAGTTTCAACTTTTTTTAAAATAATAATGATTCTTAGTATATTTTGACACATGATATAGTAAAGTAACCTGTGCCCACATAGGAATTTTTTTTAATATCTCTTTAGGAAAATAAAAATCTTAGTAAGTTTACCTTCCCTTGCTTAAATATCTAAAAATATCAATCAGGTGGAGAATAGTTGTACTAACATTCTCAATCTTTCAATCTCTTGTAAATAGCAAAGTTGTGATATTTCTTTTTATAAAAATTTCTTATTAATTAAAAAGTTAAATAGATTAGAAAATACATCAGAAAAATTTGAAATACTAAAATTTAAAAACTCTTTCTGACATCATCTATTATGGAATTAATAACACATTTAAAATTTTTGAATCTACATATATTTGGAAAATAATACAAATATGTATAAGCTATATTACAGACAATTTTTATGTGAATTAATGGCTCTCATATTTACTATCCAGATTCTGTAAAACTTAACAATGACTTGCTTGATCTCTAACACTAACTTTGTGGAAGAATTAGATTTGGCAAAGGCGTTCTAAGAAAACTGGAACTGTGCGGTTTTCTGAATAGTTTTTAAAACTGAACCTGTGTGTGTCGTAAATTAAGACATCAAATGAAAGAAACATTAAATGAAAAGTCTGAGTGACTGTGGAACAGGTGATAAACATGAGTCACCATTTGTTCTTTAAAAACATGTCTTTGATATATTAGTCTCTTCCTCCAATAAATTATTAAGTGGGAAGATTGGCAGCTGCTATGAACAGAGAATGTGTGTAGTTTAATGAGCTTTCCTTTTTTTTTTTTTGCCAGAAGTTTATAACGTTTTCTTCATGGGCAAGAACAAAAAAAAAATCTCAAAAGTATGAAAATATAATTGTGTGTTAATTTTTCTGTTTTGAAAAGATGTAACTTAATCAGATTTTTGACGTCTCCCTTAGCCAAGTACAAAGGAAAAAAATGAATAAAAATCATTACTGAAGTCCCTAAATGAATGACTGTATTGTCTTATGTTGCAATTGTACTGATGTTTAAATACCAATCTGAAATACGTGAGGGAACTTCAACTTGTATTAGATGGTTAAATAGGTGTGTGTGTGTGTGTGTGTGTGTGTATCTTTAAACCAGTGTAATAAACTTATTCTACCTTTCAAAGAAGAAGGTAAGGCTGGGCATGGTGGCTCATGCCTGTAATCCCAGTACCCAGACTCCATCTCAAACAAAACAAAACAAAACAAAACAGAAGAAGGTAAAAACATATTTCTGATCCATATGTAAGAAACAAATCAGGATGAAAGCATCGTAATCTTTCTAAAACAATGTCAAACTGTCATGGAGTGTGCGCTCCCTGAAGCTGCCTTTGGATTCAGTTTCTTTGGTTTTCATCACAGGCTAAGGGCCTTCTCCTAACAAACACATGGCCCATGTTCAAGATCCAACAAGACCAGCAGACAGGAGCCTGTGACGTTCCTGTTAACACACAGAAACAATTCAGATATTCAGGATCCAGTCACTTGATGAAAGGGCGGGTGGTAAATTGGGGGTTAACCTTGCAATAAAGTATGGACAGTGGCAGTAGAAAATCCAGCAGTTTGGAAGCAAATGAATTTAAAATACTATCTGGAATGCAAATCAAATCCTGACCATTGAACTGTTCTTTCTTAACTCTCATTGACCTACTTTCACAGTTTACAGACTGCTGATAATATAAAGGAAATTAAATGCCTGCAGTGAGAAAGTCCTTGATCTGGCAAAGACCCCTCAGAGTGCTCCAAACATTTTATTTAATTTCCAAAATTTCTTGACCTGTTATGTCATTAAATAAAGGGGGAGAAACAGCTAGTCAGCATACATCATGATAAAAGCCACTTGAAGCTCACTTTTGTGTCCGACCCAGGACTAAAAAATGTCTTGCCTTTCTAAGTGGTGCTGAAGTGTAAAGCATACAGTTACGACTTTCACTGCTAGGTTGAGATAACTGAAATGCAAGTGCATGGAAACTGTAAAATGGATGTGAGCGTTTTCTAGTAATATCAATATGATTGACTGATTTTGATTAAGGAGGTGTTGGTTAGCATCTCACAGAGATAGATTAGAATATTTATATAGATGAACTCACTTCTTTTAGGTCAGTCAGAATGAGCTCTGGTTTAGATAATAAACTCTTGCCTTGCTGAAAAGCTTTATTAGCATATGACCTCCTTTTGTATGCAAATCTGCATAAGGCTGTACCCACTCACTGCTTTCCATCTGGATTATAAGAAGACACCATGGAAAATGGGTCCTGTTCACTTAAACTTAGTTGTGAGGTTGGTCTTCGTAGATCCTTATTTTCCCCAAAAATTCACATAAAGAAATTTAGCTATTCACAGAGCAGCAGGTATTTAAGCTAATAAAATAGAGCATGGGAAATCACAGTACAGTTTGACTTAACATGTCTTTAAAATGCTATTTGAGTACTGACCTCTACTGTGGTTTAGCACACTCTGGATCCTCTCTGCAAACATTCTACCAAACTATTTATAGTGATGGACATCACTGCTTAATAAAATCTAAAGCATTAATAGATACGCTGTGTGCAAAAGTTGAGTGAGGTGATTTCCACTAACTGCAAAGCAAATGCAACCGTTTTAATTGTACAGTACGCAGAAGATACCCTGCTCTGAAAGTGGAAGAAAGGGTTCTTCATTTGTTTTCATTATGAAGTCATGCCCTTAGTTTAAAAATTAACCTAAGTAATTAAAAATTAGGCAGCTATCTTTGAACTGGATGATGGCTTGCTTTGAAGGCAGAAAGACCTTTTCCACTGTTGAATCCCTGTGTTCTCAGAGTGCTGTTTTTCCTGTTTTGAAGTTGAAAGATACTGAGTAGAAAAAACGAGTACGGGCCTTGGGCAGCATAGAGGCTGGAAGGGTGCTGGGGTAATTGGACAATGCAAAGAATATTTGGATATGTATTCCCTATCTTTATATGTTTTAGAACATTTAAAATATATATTATATGTCTTTAAATTGAGTTCATTGAGGTTGGGGAGTAGTTAGGAGACCATTCAAACACATTCTAGCAGAACTTATATAAAGACTTTCTAAACATGAACATTTGTGCTAGGTGATTTATTAATTAATGTGTGGAGATTACCAACAGTTTTAAAAATATCAACTTAAGCATTGAGATATATAATACTCAGAAATCATAAATATATGGGTTGATGAACTTTTATAATATTAGCATATGTGTAACTATCATCAGGAGAGAGACCTTTGGCAGACCCCCAAGAAACTCCCTTCATAACCCTATCTAAACCAAAGAGAAACACTGTTCTGGCTTTTATTACCATAGGTTAGTTTTACTTGTTTGTGAATTTTATATAAATGGGATCATACAGTTTATATTTTTACATGAGTGATTTTTTCTATAAAATCATAGTTGTAAAATGCATCCATATTATCACATGTTGCAATAGTTTTACTGTTATTAATAATGGCAGCTATTTGTTATGAACAATTCCTGATACACATATGAATAAAATTGCCTCCATAGAGCATGTGCGTGTTTCGCTTTTGTAAATACTGGTAGTGTTTTGGTTAACTGAGATATAATTCCCATACCTTCAAACTTACAGTTTTTTAAATGTAACAATTCAGTGACTTTTTACCATATTCATAAAGCCATACAATGATTTCCACTAACTCTAGAACGTTTTCATTACTTTGTAAAGAAACCCTATACCAATTAGCAATCATTCCCCATTGCTTCCTCCCATTGTCAACCATTAATCTACTTTCTATCTCTATGGATTTGAGTATCCTGGAAATTCCATATAAATAGGTTCATAGAATAATTTCCTTTTATCTCAAATTCTTTTACTGTTTTTTCATAAACGGGTATTGAGTTTTGTCAAATTATTTTTCTGAGTTTAATGAGATGTGTGGTTTTTGCACTTTGTTCTATTAACATGATATAGGTGATTGGTAGACTCAACAAATGATTAATTTTATATATTAAAATAACTTTGCATTCCTGGAATAAATTACACTTGAGCATGGTGCCTACTTCTCTTTATATGGGCTGGATTTGATTTACTTGTATTTTGTTGAGGATTTTTAAACATCTATTTATAAGAAATACTGTTATATAGCTTTCTCTCATGTCTTTAGTTGTGGTATCTGGATGATACTGACCTTATGTAATTAGCTTGGGAATGTTTTTTTCTCTTCTACTTTTTGAAACAGTCTAGAAGCATTAGTGTTAATTCATTTTTAAATATTTGGTAGAACTCACCAGTGAAACCATTTGGTACTGGGCTTTTATTTATGAAAAGGTTTTTTGGCATTGTTTCTATTGTTTTTATTATTATTATTGCTAATTCAGTATCTTTACTTGTGGATCTGTTTAGATTTTCTTTCTCTCATTTGGTCACTTTTAGTATTTTCTGTCTTTCTAGGAATTTGTCCATGTTATCTAAATTTCTTAGGAGTTTGGCATATGAACATTTAGACTATTAAAAAATTTTCCATTTCTTTAAGATTGGTAGAAATGTTTTATTTCTGATTTTAGTAATTTTAATATTCTTGTTCCCTTTTTTTGGTCAGTGTAGCTATGAGTTTGTAGATTTCATTGACCTTAATCAAGTTTTGATTCTGATTATTTTCTTTATTATTTTTCTTCCCTATTTTATTTATTTCTGCTCAAGTCATTATTATTTTTTTATTCTGTTTTCTTTAGGTTTAGTTTGCTTTAGTTTTTCTAATTTCTTAATGTAAATGGCTAGGTTATTGTTCTGACATCTACTTTTTTAAAGAATAATACAGCTATTACAGCTATATCTTTCTCTTTATGCACCTTTTCAGCTGAATACCATGTTTTGGTATGTTGTGTTTTTGTTTTCATTCATCTCAAAGTATTTTCTAATTTTCCTTTTGATTTCTTCTTTGACCCATTGGTTATGAAGGTGTATGTTGTTTAATTTCTACACATTTGGAATTTCCTAAAGATTGCTTCTGTATTGATTTTTAATTTTAGCCTATTGTAGTCAAAGAACATACTTTGTATGATTCCAGTTCTTTAATTTATTGAGGTGTTTTGTTTTGTTTTGTTTTTTTCTGACAGAGTGTTGCTGTTTCACTCATGCTGGAGTGCAGTGGCATGATCTTGGCTCACTGCAACCTCCACCTCTTGTGTTCTAGTGATTCTTCTGCCTCAGCCTTCCAAGTAGCTGGGATTACAGGCATCTGCCACAATGCCTAGCTAATTTTTGCATTTTTGGTAGAGAGTGTTTTTCACCGTGTTGGGCAGGCTGGTCTTGAACTCCTGACCTGAAATGGTCCGCCCACCTTGGTCTCCCAAAGTGCTAGAATTACAGGTTTGTGCCACTGTACCCAGCTAATAAGGCTTGTTTGTTTGTTTGTTTAATAGCCAAACACTTGTTCTATTCTGGAGAATTGCTTCTATATACATTTGAGAAGAATGTTTATTCTGCTGTTTTGGGCTGGAGAGTTCTAAGTCTCTATAGTCAGCTAGGTCTAGTTATCTTGTATTGTTCCAATCTCCTATATTTTTGTTAATCTTCTAGCACAGTTAGTCTATTAAATATTGAATATGGTGTATTGAACTTGTTATTATTGTTGAATTGTCTATTTCTCCCTTTAATGCTGTCAGCATTTGCTTTGTGTGTTGTGAGGCTCTGTTCTTAATTTCATATGTTTTTATGATTAGTTTGTCTTCCTAAGGAATTGACCCTTTTATTATTATAAGATGTGTCTCTTTGTTTTTAGTAACAATATTTTCTTCAAGTCTATTCTGTTATATATTAGTAGTGTCACCTCAGCTGTCTTTTGGATACTGGTTTCGTTGTATATCTTTTTGCATCCTTTTATTTTCAAACTATTTGTGACTTTGATTCTAAAGTGTATATTTTATAGACAGCATATAGTTGGATAATTAAAAAAAATCCATTCTGCCAATATGTGAATTGGTTAAATGGTAGAATTAATTGATAATTATGTGGTAATTACATTAAATGTAAATGAGCTAAATAATCTAATTACTGAGATGGTAGAATTGGTTTCCACCATTTTACTATTTGCTTTCTATATTTCCTCTATATTTTTCATTCCTCTGTTTTTCTATTGCTGCCATCTTTTGTGATAAATAAGTATTTTCTAAAATACCACTTTAAGTCCTTATTGTGTTTTTGCTATACATATTTTTGAGTTATTTTCTTAGCGATTTTCCTGGGGATTGTAACTAACATCTTGAGTTAAAATTCTCTAATTTAAATTAATACCAATTTAATTTCAATAGTTTATAAAATTGCATTTCTATATAACTCCTCTCCCATTTATGCTGCTATTATTACAAATTACATTTTTAGAGATTGTGTGCTCATCAGGGTTGATTGCATTTATCTTGTCATTTATATTTCTTCATATGGTAATCTTAACTAGTGCTTTTTATTTTATTTCATTATATGGATTCATGTTACTGTTAGTACTTTTCATTTCAGCTTAGAGATTTCATTTAGTAATTTTGAGGCAGTTATACTGTCAACAAACTCGGTTTTGGTGAGCTGTGAATATCTTAATCTCTCATTAAATTTTGAAAGATAGTTATTTCTTCTTTACTGTAGAATTCTAGGCTAGCATTTTTTTTTTTTTTTTTGCTTTTAACCTCTCAACACTTTGTGCATGCCATCCTATTGTGTTCTGGCCTCTATGATGTCTGTTAAGAAAGCAACTATTAACCTTCATGGAGATTCTTTGTACATTGTGGGTCACTTCTCTCACTGCCATCATGATTTTCCCTTTGTCTGAAGTCTTTGACAGTTTGATTATGATTTGTCTAGGTATATATTCTTTTGTATATACTCTACAGATAAGGATCTCATTCCTGAATATATACAACATTATTATTTTCTTTCAATCTTTATAACTTTCTTTTTCTTGCCTTACTGGACTGGCCAGCACTGGCGTTATAATGTTGAATAGAAGAGGTGGTAATGGGGACCTTTCGGTTTTGATATGAAGGGCAAAACTTTAAATATTTTATGATTAACATAGGTTGGGTGTAGTGGCTCATGTCTGTAGTCCCAACACTGTGGGAGGCCGAGGTGGGTTGATCACTTAAGGTTAGGAGTTCAATACCAGCCTGCCCAACATGGCAAAACCCCATCTCTACTAAAAATACCAAAAAATTAGCTGGACCTGGTGGCACACACATGTAATCCCAGCTACTTGAGAGGCTGAGGCATGAGAATAACTTGAATCCTGGAGGCAGAGGTTGCAGTGAGCTGAGATCATGCCACTGCATTCCAGCCAGGGTGATGGAGTGAAACTTGGTCTAAAATAAAATAAAATAAATAAATATTTTATTAAACATAAATATATATCTTCTATTGTCTTGGCATACATTTTAAAATCAGATTAAGAAAGTTCTTGTATATTTTCCTTTCTAGCTTGTAAATTTTTTTTTTTTTCAATTTTTGACTTTTGTTTATTTTTATAAAGAATATATTTAGAGACAGGGTCTTGCTCTGTCACCCAGGCTGGAGTATAGTAGCATGATCATAGCTCACCGCAGCCTCAAACATCTGGGCTCAAGTAATCTTTCTTCTTCAGCTTTCTGGCAGGTGGAACTACATGCCCAGCTGTTTTTATAAGCAATAATTTTAACATTTTACTGACTATTTTTTCTCACCTTTTCTTTATACTCTTAGTATACTATGTTACATTAAATAATTTTTAAATTTTATTTTAAAAATACTGAATTCATGGATAAAGTTGACTTGGTCAAAATTTCATACCCCTTTTATGTATCACTTGATTTAATTGGGTAATAGTTGCTAAAATTTTGTGATGATTATTATATGAAATTATCTTGTGAATTTTACTTACTATAACATATTTGCAGGTTTAATTGTCAAGGAATAATGGTCTCAGTAAGTAACTTGAAAATTGTTTCCAGTCTGTTTTCCAGAATAGTGTATGATCCATGTAATTTTTACATAGACATTTCAAAGAATGCCCTAATGAATGCATTTGGGTCTAAATTTATAAAAACAATTTTAATTAATGATTCAATTTCTTTTTACATTTAGAAATTTTTAGGTTTTCTATTTCCTCCTTTTCTTGGTGTATTGCGTTTTAAGGGATTTTTCTATTCCATCTAAATTATTCCATTTCTATGCAGAAGTTTGGTGCATAATATACTAAAATTTTATTTTTAATATCTATCTTAAGTGATGTTGTTAGTATTACTGATTTTGATATTTTGTATCAAATTGTATTAATATTACTATTCATTACTATGTTTAAAGTACTCTATTACTGTCTTAATTTTTCTTATTAAAACTTTCCAGTTCTAAAATTTTTATTCGATTTTTTAAATTGATTTCAGTTTTCTGGTAAAATTCACCTTTTTTTCCTCTTTTTTGCTCATTTATTAATTAAACTATGTTAAAGTCTATGTCTGATAACTCCAATATCTATATCACTTGTGGATTTATTTTCATTTTATTTGTTTTTTATCATAGTTTTTATTTATTTTTATTTATTTATGTTTTTTAGTGGTATTCCTGGTGTATCCATTTGCTAGGACTACTGTAAAAATATACCTCTGGCCGGGTGCAGTGGCTCATGCTTGTAATCCCAGTGCTCTGGGAGGTTAAGGTGGGAGGATCATTTGAGGCTAGGAGTTTGAGACCAGCCTGGACAACATAGCGAGACTCCATCTCTACAAAACAGAAACAAACCAAAACAACAACAACAAAAACATTTAATTAGCCAGGTCCGATGGTAAGGTGCGTGTACGTAGTCTGAGCTACTTGGGAGGCTGAGGTGGGAGGATTGCTGGAGCCCAGAAGTTAGAGGCTGCAGTAAGCTATGATTGCGCCACTGCACTCCAGCCTCAGCTACAGAGTGAAACTCTATCTCAAAGCGCAACAACATGAATGACAACAAAACACAAACTTAGTGGCTTAAACTAGGAAAACTTATTATCTCATGGTTCTAGAGGCTTGAACTCTGAGATCAAACTGTTGCCAGTATTAGTTCCTTCTGACTGCTGTTGGGGAGGGCTCTGCTACAGGCCTGTCTCCTTGGCTTATACATGGCCATCTTCTCTCTGTTTGTTTACATAGTCTTCCCTCTATGTATGTGTCTGTGTCCACATTTTCCCTTTTCTAAGGACATCAGTCATACCAGATTAGAGCCCACCATAATAGCCTCATTTAAATTTGATTTTTTCTTTGACATTTTATCTTCAAATAAGGTCATATTCCAAGGGACGGGGAGTTAGGGCTCCAACATTATCATTATTATTACTATTATTTTGGATGGGACACAATTCAACCCATAACAACTGATAAAGTTTGATTGAATGAAAACATTTAGAGTCTCTGGATGATTCTGTTTTCCTTCAAAGAAAATTCTCTTTAGCTTTGATATGGAATTATAACATATGAAATTATCTAAGCAAACTCATCTAAAATCATTTAAATACATTTTTAAAAGGGCTTGTCTATTTGTACATTTCCGGAGGCTTCACTGTTCAATGGCCCTGATTGAGAGCCGTGTTTGTTTGCCAGAGTCCTGACATCTGAATGTCTGCTTAATGACAGTTTCTGTTATCTCAGTTGGTTATTCCAGGTTTGTTATAAACTTGGTAGGTTTACTTACTTTTTAGATTCTTAGAGTTGTGTCTTGATTTCCCTCTTCAATTATAGACCTGCATTGCTCATACATTAATGAACATCTCAAGCATGAGACACCTAGAGTTACAGAGTTTTTCTTACTTTCTTCCCCCTGGGGTATTGGCCTCTCAAGTCCTACCTGCTCTGGCAGCCCTGAATCTCAATTTTTATGTCTTCCAAAGACTAATAACAGGTTTTCTTAGCTCCTCTGCCTTTTAGCAGTCACTTCCTCCACAGTATCATTACTTCTTCTTCCTTATTTTATATGTGTGGCTAATACTTCAAGGAAAAACAAACAAAACACATGTCTCCTCTCAGTGAGTTTTTCTACTTTTTGGGATTTGAATCTTTAATTCCTAGTCTTTAAATAG
The DNA here is from genome assembly GCF_002776525.5 of Piliocolobus tephrosceles. Classification (NCBI taxonomy): domain Eukaryota; kingdom Metazoa; phylum Chordata; class Mammalia; order Primates; family Cercopithecidae; genus Piliocolobus; species Piliocolobus tephrosceles. Next base: position 37,014,031 of record NC_045441.1, read on the forward strand.
ATTTTTCTGCATTTTATCCAGCTGTTCCATTGTTTTATGGGCTATTGAAAACAACTCCCAGTTTAGCATCAATTTTGATAATAAAGCACAAGGATAATACAGCACATGGATGGTATATTTGAAGCCACAGATAATATATACATTAACCTTTACAAATATTCCCCTATCCAGAAAACACTTGAAACTTGAGTTTGCAGTAGATTTTTTTTTTTTTTTTTTTTTTTTTTTTACATAACACATATAAACATTTTATGGTACATATTTACATTTAACATTTATTCATTGTTTATCTGAATTACAAATTTAAGTGGATGCTTTGTATTTTTTTTCTGGCAATCTTGATCTCTTTAGAAGGGTGAATAAACAATAATACATCGGAATAATTATGATACAAAAACTGACTGGAGCACTATGGAAAGACTGTAACTAAAAATTATACATGGATATTTTTATTATTTAAATATAAGGGAATGCTTTTTTAAAAGTTGATACTCTGAAGACTTAAAAGTTAGAATTTTATGACACAAATGTGGAAACTGTCATGACAAATGTACTAGCTGAATTTGAAAGATAGGAGAATATGGATGTAATAGAAACTGATGTAAAGGAAATTAAGTACCCAGTAGATCTTAAATTCTGTTTTCTCTTATATTTATCACATACAATAGAATTAAAAGTACAGAATATTAAATTAGTGCTGCCAGTGATAAACTTGAGAAATTGTTTCATGGTGTACATTAGAAGCCATTGACTCGGTGAGTAAGAGAATGGTAGACAATGTGCAGCATGGAGAGATTCATTTAAAATGTATAGCTGTTTCTGTGGGGCAGAGATATGGAACATGAAAAAAATGAAACAAAAACTACTGAAAAAGGTACTGAGTTGTGGTTTTTGGTACAATATTTAAAGAGCTTGTAAGTTCTCACTTTCATTTTCACAATAGGAAAATACCTTAAATGCTAAAAATTATCATCTCTTCTTAGAGCCATCAGATACTTGAGGTCACAGAGCAAACTGCTACCCCATACTGGACAGACAGTCAGGGGACCCCCTACACCCGTGGGTTCATATCCTTGGATTCAACTAACTGCACTGCAAAATATTCAGAGAAAAAGGGATGATTCTGTCTGTACTGAACATGTACAGACTTTTTCTGTTGTTAATATTCCCTAAAAAATACAGCATAAGCACTGTTTATATGGCATTTACAATGTATTGGGTATTATAAGTCATCAAAAATTATTTAAAGTATTTGGGAAGATGTATGTAGGTTATAAGCAGATACTACACTATTTTATATAAAGGACTTGAGCATCTGTGGATTTTTAGTGTCCAAAGAGAGTCCTAGACCCATCCTCTGTGGGTACTGAAAATACTATAATAGAAGGAAGCACAGGACTGTGAATCAGGAGACCTAGAAGCAGAAGTCACCAGATGGAGCCAGGATCAGTAGGAACACATCAACTGTAATCAAAAAGTGATGTAGGCTCAGTGTGGACTAACTTGAAAGTAGCCTTGGGGGCTCCTCACTGGTGAGTATTACCTACAGGAACCCTACCAGATTCTCAGTGTGAAGACTGGGGAAAAAATCCCTTTGTGCTTTCAGCAGGAATTAATTATATGAAAATATGCCTAGACCTCTCTGTAAGGCTTAGAAAGACCAGCCCTAAGGGGAAGCTGTTTTTCCAGAGCCTAACTGACCTGGGAAAAGGGGAATGCCCAGCTCAGGCACTAGAAGACTGAGACATGATTGTGAGAATAGACAACTCTTCCCCTCAACCAGCTCCTCACCACCACTTCGGTGGAGCTTCTGTGTAATAACCAAGGACTATAAGAACTACAAGCCATAGACTCTAAGATGGAATCTCTAGGCAAACTCAAAGACAATTGGATATAAACCCAAGGACACTAGAACTGACACCACTGAGACAGCCACCAGTAAGCACAACATAACTTCTAGTCAGATAAACTCAAACCTCACACTGAAATCCCATTAGGGGCATTAGGTTTAACAAAACCCCAATCAAAATCCCAGTGTTACTTTGTGGATATTAACAAACTAATTTTCAAGTACATGTGGAAAGACAAAAGATCCATGATAGGCAACACAGTGTGGAAGAAGAACAAAGTCTGAAGACTGACATTACCTGACTTTAAGACTTACTGTAAAGGCTCAGTAACTTCAAGAGATAGCCCCACACCAATACAGTCAACTGATATATGAGAAGAGAACAAAAGCAATCATGTGGGAAAATTGTCATCTTTGCAACAAATGGTGCCAGAACAAATGGATATCCACATACCAGACAATGAATCTTGGCACTTAACTTTACCCAAACACATACAATGAGAAATAGACAATCCAAATAGGTATATATCAATGAAAGAAATTGAATCAATAACTAATGACCATAAAAGGAAAAGCACTAGACTTAGGTGGTCTCACTGGTGAATTCTACCATTTAAGAAAGAAATGATATCAATTTACTAAAATGTCCTTTGAAAATAGATACAGAACAAATATGGTTTAACTGTTTTTATGAGGCCAGCATTACCAAAATACTGAAACCAGACAAGGACATTACAAGAAAGGAAAACTATAGCTTAGTGTCTCTTATGAATATACATGCAAAAATTCTCAACAAAGTATCAAATTGAATCTAACAATGTATGAAAAGAATTATATACTATGACAAAGAAGGATTTATTCCAGATAGGCAAGGTTCATTCAATTTTTGAAAATCAATTAATATAATCCATTACATCAACAGAATGAAAGGAAAAAATAGTTTGATCCTATTAACAGATGCATAAAAAGTTTTTTCACAAAAGCCAACACTCATTCATGATACTAACTCTCAGCCAACTAGGAACAGAAAGGAAATTCCTTAACTGGATAAAGAACACTGACAATAAACCTTCAAGTAATATCGTACTAAATCATGAGAAGCTAGATACCTTTCTCCTAAATTTGGGAACAAGACGAGAATGTCCTCTGTCTCCATTCTTATCTGAATACTCTGCCGGCAAGCAGTCCTACATAATGCAATAAGAGCAGAAAAGGGACTTAAACTCACACAGATTGGGAAGGAATAAATAAGACTGTTATTGTTTGTAGATGACATGATTATATATATAGGAACTCCCAAAGAATTGTCAAAAAAAATGCTCCTAGAACTGATAAACATTTATATCAAGGTTTCAGGATACAACGTTTAATATAGAAAAGTCATATGTTTCCCTATATATCTACAATGAATAATTGGAATTTGAAATTTTAAAAACATATCATTTACATTAACAATTCCCAAAATGGAATACTTAGCTATAAATCTAACAAATTACGTGAGGAAAACTACAAAATCCTAATGAAATAAATGGAAAAAAGCTCCAAATAAATAGATATTCAATGTTTTGGGGTAGAAAGATTTAATATCAACAAGATGTTAGTTCTTCCCAACTTGAATGTTAGGTTTAACAAAACCCCAATCAAAATCCCAGTGTTACTTTGTGGATATTAACAAACTAATTTTCAAGTACATGTGGAAAGACAAAAGATCCATGATAGGCAACACAGTGTGGAAGAAGAACAAAGTCTGAAGACTGACATTACCTGACTTTAAGACTTACTGTAAAGGCTCAGTAACTTCAAGAGATAGCCCCACACCAATACAGTCAACTGATATATGAGAAGAGAACAAAAGCAATCATGTGGGAAAATCGTCATCTTTGCAACAAATGGTGCCAGAACAAATGGATATCCACATACCAGACAATGAATCTTGGCACTTAACTTATACCTGTGACAAAAATTAACTCCAAGTGGATCTATGACCTGATTGTAAAATGCAGATTATAGAAGTTCTAGAAAATAACATAGGATAAAATCTAGGTGACTTTGGATGTGACAATATCTTTTTAGATACAATATCAAAAGCATGATCCATAAAAGAAAATGTTGGTAAGTTTGACTTCATTAAAGTATATTTCTGCTCTGCAAAAGACACTGTTAAGAGATTAAAAGGTCAATCCATAGACTGGGAAAAAAATTTTGCAGACCCATGTGTCGTAAAAAACTTGTATACAAAATACATAAAGTTTTGTATACATAAACTTGTATGCAAAATCCTTAAAATTAAACCACAAGAAAACACACAGTTAAAACATGGGTAAAAGATGTGGACAGATGTCTCACCAAAGAAGACAGATGCAAATAAGTTAATGATAAGGTGCTCGACATCATATGTCCTTGGAGAATGGCAAATAACAGCAACAATGCGATGCATCTCTATACCTAATAGAATGAATAAAATACAAAACACTGACAACACCAAATGTTGACAACAATGTGGAGCAATAGGAACCCTCATTTGCTGCTGATGAGAATTCAAAATGGTACAACCACTTTGGCAGACAGTTTGGCAGAATCTTATAAAACTCAGTATAGTCTTTCCATCTGATTCAGCAATACATATTAATAAAAAAAAAACCAGTTTTATTATGTATGTGTGCACAGGAGTTTCACACAAAAAATAAGACTCAAGGAGTTTCCCAGATGATTGAGGCTTATACACTATATGAGGTTAAACAAAGCAAAAGGGATTTGGGGATCCCCGGCAGGGGAGGCCAGCTATGGGAAGGTGAGGGGAGGAAATGTATGCTGGATTAGGGTTGTCTCATTGCGCAGATAAGAGTCTCTCTGGTTCAGAGTTGTCTGGGAAAGTAGCTCTCTCTCTGGTAGGGAGACATCTTTACAAATAGAAATTTCCTTTGTAAATGTGAATTTCCTTTTCAAAAGAAGACAATTTATACTCAATTTTTAGGCAGTTAAGGAGAGATAAAGAGCTTTTCCTGTGTCTTCTGGTCTTCCTGTGTCTTCAATTGCCTTTAGCTCAAAATATTGCATATGCCAAAGAGGTCTATTTTGGGGTGACTTCTTGTATTCTTCATTTCTCATGAGTTGAACCTATTCTTGTGAAATGAACTAATTGTTTTAAATAAACTGCAGTGGACTTGTTATTGATGAGCCACATTTTAAAAATGGGTTGATGCCAGTTTGGGAAGCTGCTGTTCTCAGGCTGTGCTGCTTCTCTCTGCAGGGACGCCGTGGACCTGTCTTCTGCTGGCGCCGCAGGCGTGCTCATTGGCTACTGTCCCCAGCAGGATGCCCTGGACGAGCTTCTGACTGGTTGGGAACATCTCCATTATTACTGTAGCTTACGCGGGATTCCAAGGCAGTGCATCCCTGAGGTAAATCTCCCTGGGGTCTTCTAGATAAAGGGACCCATTGAGGAATGCTTGGTGACCACCTCTGGCTCCAAGGCAGCGCTCTCACCCTGTGAGGAGAAGGAACTGTAGTAGCAGATAAACTTACTTGCAAGAGATTTTCCAATGTGATTATACTGAAGAAAACATTAAATAAATTTGCCTTATTTACGTTATATATTTAAAATGCATCTGTGTGAGGCAGTCATGTGGTCAGAGTTAAAACATAAATACATCATTTATAACTTTGTATCCCCCTTGCTCTTTTCTTCCTCTCTAAATGCCTTTTACATTTATTGAACTACTAATTTATCTTCAGGAAGAAATATCACAAACTCTGTATTTTCAGGGCTTATGAAAGTGGGCACAAAATATGTGTGGAAACTGGGGATTGTTGGAAGCAATGACTTCTTGATGAGTGGGCAGACAGATTCCTACTGCCAGGGGATTCCTTTCTGGGTGGCCTTAGGGGAATGAAGGAGTGGCAGAAACTGCAGACCTCCATACCCCCATCACTGCCTGTGACAGGAGAGAGGCAGGTGGAGCGAGCAGTGAGAGAGCAAAAGACAGCTGCCACTTCTTCTGTGCGAGTAGAGGTCAGCGAAGGAGAGCAGACAGCATTGATTGACAGCTCAGGACGTTGTACCGTGAGCCACCAGAATTGCAGTTATTTAAGCACATTTTTACCTTTTCTGCATCTCATTATAGAAAGTCTGGGGTGCGTGCTCCTCAGATTTCTGGATTCTGAACTACAAGCAGAAATAAGTGGCTTATGTGATGCATTTGCAATTAGATTCTGCGGGAGAGGGAACATTCTAGGACTCACAGGAGACAAAACTAATAGCCTTCGCCTTCACTGGTCCATGAACATTCATTCTCTGTTCTGTTTTTATAATGCTTCAGCATTTGTTCTTATTTATGCTTTCTAACTTTAAGTGAAACTAAACAGAATGTCTACACCTCATTGTGAGGACTCTGGCCGCTTTGCCCATCTCCTGTCTTAATAAAGCAAGGATAACTGACCACCCCACAGAGACCTGTTGGTTGTAGTTAAACAGTTATTGGCATCCGTGACTAATTGTTGGCTCAATTTTTAATCGGTGTTTATCTCTGTCAGCTCCTCCTTGTTAGTTTTTGATGAAAGAGGAGGGTGTTTGGCAAAGGCTTTAAGCTGGCGCTTTTGTTTTTTGAGGGAAACATGCTTATGAAAAAAGCTCTCATTAATGTAGTAAGAGTTGGTGCTTTCTGTCATTCAGGGCAATTGTGTCTTGATATTCAGCTGTCTTACAACTTTGTTTTTCTGAATTGTTCTACCAAGAAAAGTTATTTAAATGGTAACCAATTAGGAACTGCCTTCATTTCCTTTATACAACTGTAACTGATTTTGCAGACAGTATTTCTACTTGCTCTTGTTTCTAAGAAGTCAGCACACTTTTGCATCTGTTCCCAAAGGAGTTAGCTCCTTTTCTGGAAAAAAATTCTCTCTTCTATATTTTTGGGAGATATTTAAGTTATAGAACAAGCATATCCATTCTGAGGTGCTTATCACAAGGTGTCCAGAAAGAATTATGATAAAATAATGGAAAACAGTAGTTTTATCTTTCAGTATTTATTCCATGTCAGGTACTGTTCTAAGTATTTTACAGCAACCATATGAAGTAGATGCTCAGTCCCATTTTACAAACTGAGAAATTAGACACAGTTTAATTGAGACACAGAGACACAGGGAAACTGAGACACCAGAGAAATTAGGCCATTTGCCCATGTTCACATGGCTAGTAATTGGCAAGGTTTTGCTTTGAAACCATATAAACCAGCTCCAGGGTACAAGTTCTTGACTAAGACATTACTCGGACATTTATTTTATCCAGGTTGTTAGTTCGATAAGATGGAATTCCTGGTGTATTAACAGTTCAGTCTTATTTTTATACCCCTGGGGTGGCCAAAGAAGTGGAAACTGTGTGGGGTTAGTGCATGACTTCTCCAACATGGAACTCCTCCTGCTGCCTGACTTTCCGTTGGGCTGGAGTTGGGCTCAACATGTGCGCCTCACCTCCAGGCTTTCAGAACTCACAGATATGGGGGGTAATCTTTAGACACATCTGCTGCTCACTTTAGTTGTTTTCTTCAGGCTGCCATCTATTTTCATTGTAACATGGACAGCCACCATTGTATGTTCTCTGATTCTAGTGGAAGACCCTCTGTGCTTGCTGGGAGGCTCCTTTGTTCAGCCTTACTGTCCCCTCTCCTCCCTCCCCGGGACCCTCAGAGCCCGTGCTGTGGCTGAGCCAGCCCACCTGTGCTCCACTTACTGGTCATTTCTATGTATGGTCAAATTGCTCACTTCCCCAACCTTTCAAAAGTTTGATGAGGTAAGAATAAGATGCCACTTCATAAAGCTTGAATTTAGGCTCGGCAAGTTAACGTAATGATTTTCAGTTTCCCCATGATTTACACTGCACAGTTTTGTGCAGTGTGTATATTTGAGCCTGAATTTAATTAACCTTATATAACATGTTATATTAAGTTATATCACTTGGTTATTACCAGATGATGCAAGAGATGAGGGCTTCACAGTCTGGGATGAGAAAATGGGTAAGAGTCCATCATGCTAGGTAGCTTTAATGTTAGTGTCATACCATAACAAACAAACAATACTTCTAAATGGGAAGAGATTTGGCAAATTCTGCGTGTTAGTTTTCCCTGGTATAGAAGAGGTATGGCCCCTCATCATCTTAGTTTTGTTAATACCTGCACATGCCTACCAGGGAATATCCCTACTGTGTCTTGCTTTCCCCTATCTTCTCTAAAGGCATGACTTTTATCTTTAAGTTTTCTTCCATTCACACAGTCAGTTTAGCTAGAAGGAGCTAGAAGTTATAAGATAGTAGGAATGGGGACAGGAAGTCATCTTCAGAGGAAGGGCCAGGATAAACATTTCCATCTGAAATCCTTGGTTTCCTTTCCCTACTTTACTACTCATTTTGATCTTTAATCTCACAGAAAATGTTGACCTGGCCATTATGCATACTAGTGGAAACATTTTGGCTTTGGAGTCCAACAGATGTATGTGTGAATCTCAGGGCAATTTATTTTGGCTCCAGTGATGTTTATAGAAGTCCTACTATGTGCCAAACATGAATAAGCACTGGGACTTTGCATCCCAGTGCATATCCCATTGGGATTCATCCCAAAACGAGTACATCCCCAAATGAAAGCATCCCAAAACAAATGCATTCCAGTAACTTGCCTAAAGTGTGGTACAATTTCTAGAGTTTCATGAGAGAAAAATACTAAACTGCAGAGAGAGATTCTGTGAACTTTTGACATTTTGGGATTTTAGGCAGTATTTTGCCAACCAAGATTGCTAAGGCATTGCTTTTGCCATTACTTTGACAGTATTGCTGAGTGCAGAAAAGACTACAGCAAAGTACTTCTTATTAGGCTATTTTCAGTTATTTTCTGACAACATGACATTCAGAAAACATTGGATCAAACTAATACATTTGCTCCTGTATACTCTAGAATCTTTCCTATGGTTAACCAATCCAGAATTTGCAAGCTGCAATATTTAACCTTTTGTGAAACTGGGAAAACATGATATCTGTTTCCTAACTTCGTAAAAATGTGCAATAATGATTTGGCAAGTTTATTCTAAATGTAACTTGCATTCTCAGGTGCATTTCTCCAGAACCAAGTGCTTATATTATTATTTTTTATTTTGTTTGTCAGTTTATCAGCTTTCATTTATGTATTGCTAATCTTTGAATAACATAGATGAGAGTAACTAAAAATTTCTTTCTAATACATGCACACACACACACGTTTTCATTCTCTTCTTCTTGTAATATTTGTAGGTCTAAAACTAACCAAAAAAAATCAACTTCACAATTTGTCATTTTTGCCAACCTCACCACTGTTACTACAGCAGGTCTCCAAATAATGTTGTTTAGTTCAACATTGTTTCATTACAATGATGAGAAAAATAAAATTGATTTTCTGCCAGGACTACTGTCGGAGAGGAGTTTGCATGCTCTCCCCATGGCTACGTACGTTTTATTCACGTACACTTGTTTTCTGTCATGTCCCAAAGCTGTGTACCTTAGTTTCTTTGGTGTGTCTAAATTGAGCCCATGTGGGTGAGTACATGTGGACATGTGAGTGCACCCTGTGATAGAATGGAATGATGTCCAGGGCTGTTACTGCCTTGTGCCCTGAGCTTCCAGGATAGACTCTGACCACCCTCAACCCTGAACTGGAGTAATTGGGTAAATCATGTTTTTGTTAATCTTTCACAAATGTATGTGTAGCTCACATTTATTTCAGTGTTTGCTCTTAGAAGTGTTATTTTTATTTGGAAGTTTGGAGATGTTTTTGTGACCAGACACATGACATAGAAACTTTTGTTTCTACCAATCAGCTTATGGTAAAACTGGTTTCATTAAGTGTTGATTCAGTTAAAGCAGTCTCCAAGAACATATAGATGACATTAAGTAAGGACTGCATTGGCTTTTTCCCGACAGATAAAGCTTTCTAATAGGGTCTATCATGCTCTTAGTTTTCTTCTCTTTTATGGGGACATGTGCCTCCTTCTCCAGGAAGCCTTCCTGGTCTCCTTCCTTCATCTCTCATTATGAGTGTTTATCTAGCACTGATTTACACTTCTTGGCCATTCTTCTCTGAGAAAAATTTGGATGAGGCTACATTACTACTTCTGTTATCTAATTCCTGAAATGCCAGGCATTTATATTTCTTCATTTATATGACCCTTCTGTTAATATTTGTGTGTGTTTGCTTGTGAGGAATAAAATGTTTTGTTTTGATATTTTAGAATTCACTTAAGTGAATTTTATTCAACTTGTGATAATTGAAATAATTGGTCTGAATGGAGCCAGGAAAAAGGATCATTCATATAAAACATTCTGGGGAAAATGACTTTACTTTCAATAAGACCAACTACTGGCCTTGATAAGATTTTCTTAGGCAGATAGGAGGAGATTAAATATTTCATCTTTATGTGTCTTTGGGGCCTGGAAATCTGCATTTCCTAGAATTATACTATTTCACCATAAGACCAGTCCTTGACCCTCTTCATTCATCTGCAATATATTTTGAAGTTGTACAAGTAAAGCCATATAACAATTTCTGTTGAAAGATTTTATTGGGGGACATAATGATTATCCTAATATTTGTAGAGGTTCTTAATGCTTCATTATCCTTCATTATCCTGTTATTATCCTAACTTTTATGCACTTGTCAAAAAGAGTATACACATTAGTTTATATTTATTTAGTTATTTGGGATGCACAATTATTAACCCATCTTTTTAGTCCTAAGGAAGTTTTCCCGCTTCTCCTAAATTTGAATTAAAGTATGATCTTGGTCAATTTGGCTAAATGATGACATCTAAAAAATGAATCTATATTAATACTTCTATGGTCATAAGAGTTAAATAAAATTGTTTGCAAAATTTTTAAATTATGCTAAGTTGGAAATAAAAAAGTTGCTTACCTTGGACCCCAAGAAGAATTAATCCAGCATAGGAGACAGACTGGAAGCAGAAAATGTGGTGTGGTACAAATTACAGTGGGAAATGCTAAATAAAAGCATTCTATAGACACATAATACACAGAAGAGGTGACACATACAACACACAGAAGAAGTGACAATTATTTTTTCTGATGAGAGATATGGGCTGGGCCTTCTAGGATGTGGGACAAGCTGGCAGGGTGGAAAGCAGGGAAGAATAAAGAAGCTGTGAACCCCAGGCTTTTGGGTACAGTCTGAACTCTCCTGTGGCTGGTGCGGGGGTGAGGTTTGACAAATGCTGCCACCATCCTTGGGCCTTGGCAAAGTGGTTTTCAGCAGTTGCAAATAAGAAACATTTCCCATTCCCCTCCCCACTTCTAGTTACTTTATAAACCAAACTCTGAGTTTGCAAACATTAACAGTGGCTTCTCAATGTGAAAGGGTTATTTCTTTCCCTGTGTTAATATTGAAAATTCCCTCCAGCCATAAAAATGAACAAAATCACATCCTTTGCAGCAGTGTAGATGCAGCTGGAGGCATCATCCTAAGCAAATTAACACCAGAACACAAAACCAAATACATGTGCTCTTATTTATAGCGGGGAGCTTAACATTGGGTACACATGGACACAAACATGGCAGCAGTAGACACGTGGGAATCCAAAAGTGTGGAGGGAGGGCATAAGACAAGGGGTGAAGAACTACCTGTTGGGTTCCGTGCTCACTACTTGGGTGATGGATCATTAGAAGCCCAAACCTCAGCATCACACAATATACCCATGTAACAAACCTCCAATTAAAGCATTAATTGGAGGCAACATTTGTCAACAGCTATAATAGACACCCGGAATCTAAAATAATAAAGAAAGTGTTCTATGTCGGTTGTCTTCTCCCTTTAAGTTTTGACACCTCTTTTCATTAGTTTCATTCCTATTTATTTCCTTCTCAGTTTTCTTTTTGGCATACCCGTCTCTGTTCACCTTAACATGGGTATTTATCTGGACCTCCAACCTCGAGTGTGTTTCTTGCCCACCTTGCTCCCTGAACTCTAGATGTGATTATTTTGACCGTCACTTAGATGTCTCCAGCCACAGAAAACTCCCACCTGTTCACTCTCAATTTCTGCCTGTATGGTGAAGGGGGATGTTTCAGGAGATGTACTTGATTGTATGTGTGAAGATGAGCAGGGTTAGTGGGAGGGAGAAGCAGGAGTGAGGACTGAGACCAGGTTTCTGGTGGGCACTTTGGTGAATGCTGGTGTGCACATGCATATTCCTCTCTTCCAGGTTGCTGGAGATCTCATCAGGCGCTTACACCTCGAAGCCCATGCAGACAAACCCGTAGCCACCTACAGTGGGGGAACCAAGCGGAAACTCTCTACAGCCCTGGCCCTGGTGGGGAAACCTGACATTCTTTTATTGGTGAGTAGAGGAATGTCAATGTCTTGGAATAAGACACATATTGCATATTGATTTATAAACTGATTTTAAGAGTTTTTCTGGGAAGTAACTTCAGAACTTGCAAAGCTGGTTCTACAAACTAGTAAACCGTTTTGCCGTAAGCCAACATTTCCCAAACATCATTTGAATTTTACAGAAATAAAACACTTACCTTTTGCTAGATTCACTTATATTCATCAAACTGAAAATTCTATAAAATTTTAACATTAAAACAGTGTTTTAAAAGATTATTAGAATTCATCTGTAATCTGAAAACCATTATGTTTTCCTCTAGAATATTGGTTTTATGTCTTTTTCTCTGTATAGATGTATGTTTATCACAGCAGTAGTGGCACCTGTCATGGTGAATCTTGAAGATGGGTGTTGAGAGTGAAGGCTGGCTATGATGTTGAGAGTAGGAAGAAAATTCCAGCAAGAGGGTAGAGTATATGCAATGGTCTTGAGACAAGGTGGTCTGTAATCAGTCTGGGAACTGCAATTAATTTGATTTGAATGAATCAAAGCATTAATTGGAGGCAACATTTTTCAAGAAATGGAGTTAGTTGTCTTGCATTTCATAAAACAGCTATAATTATTAATACAAGTAATGCCATTGAAAGAATAAATAAAGGCTATTGTTACATGCCATAAATTGGATTCTAATCACTAGAATGCATCTTTGGACTTCACACCAGTAGAGAGTCTGAGGGGTGTCAAAAAGTATGGAAAACAAAACAGATTCCTTTTTTTCTATCTTTCTTCATCAAATGAATACACCCTTTCAGTGCGGGTAGTAAATGGGAATTGAGAAGGTCTGTGTTAGAAAATGGTCTCATCATTTGCTGGTTGTTTCCTGGAAACTCACTTGAATATTATTTTTAGGTGCTGTAAATTTGCTTTTGCAATGTCCAAATTCCTGGACCATTGTATAGTTTCATATTCCGGAATCTGATAATAAAAACTACCATTTGCACAATCCTGAAGTTCCCAAATTGCATTTTATTTTCAACACAAGGTGGGATTATGTTGAGTAGTTAACAATATGTGGGCGTTCATTACTTTCTATGGAATTTCCCTTTGCCCAGCCCCTTACAGTGCATCTCCTCAGTTGGATGAAGGGGCCACTGCTCTATAGCCATGACCTGGTTCACTGCAGACCCTGACATGCTTTTCTTTGATACATCCTTGCTCTCAGCTTTCCGTGGATGCCCAAACCTGTGGCACAGTGGTCAAGGTGGGGACTGCGGAGTCTGACTGACAAGCATTGAATTTTGCTTCTGCAGCCACCCAACACTTGGCCTCGTATGTTCTATGCCTGCTTCCTTCTCATCTGAAAATTGTCCTGATAATAATGTCTGTCTCATGGAGTCATTGAAAGCAGTAAATAAAATAAATTACATTAAGCATATAGCCCAGTATCCAGCAGACGGTAAACCACAGTAACTATTTGTGACTATGATGATGGTTACCGTTCAGAGCAATAGGTTAAAGAGATTTGTTGCTGGGCCTTTGGAGTTCTCAACAGAGAGACTAGAAGTGACTCTCAGAGCTGACATCAAGGAGGGAATCAGGAAAACATAAATTACACATCCAACTCTTGTGCTGAGCATTGCATGATCACACCTTTTATTTACTTATTTTTATAACTAATACACATATATTGCTTGATTTGCAGAAAAGACTAGATATTTATTTTTCTGTTCAGTGCTTCTCCCCCGACCCCTACTGCTTCCCATCTGTTTCTTTCTTTGGGGAAGTTTATGACCCTAAGCTCTTAAGAAATATGTGTTTAGTACTCCCTGGCTAATAAAAGCACAGAAATACATCTTACAGTTTGGCAAGATTTCTCTAGAAGTGGTTCATATAAGAAATGCTTTGGTGTCTATTGAAGGAGAAAGCTTCAAGTTCTAAGAAATATCAATTTATTTGATGTTGCTAAATAAATGAAGCCTTTTTCTGCTATCATATGTCTTCCTAGGGCATATCATTCTGAAATTTTATGGAGGTTGAAAATTCATTTTAAAAACATCAAGATTGGCTTACCTAGCCAGATCATGAGGGAGAACCAACCTGGCATGAAAATATAGCCCAATTCCCCACCTCCCAGTTTTATGGAGGTATAATTAATAAAAATGGTATATATTTAATGAATTCAACATGTGTTGATATACATAAATATTCTGATGTGATGACTACAATCAAACTAATTAACATATTGATGACGTCATATAATTGCCATTTTTTTCCCTGTGTGTGATGAGAACACTTAATATCTACCCTCTTAACAAATTTCATATATGTAATACAGCATTACCTACAGTCCCTCTCTTAGTCCACTGTGCTGCTATAACAGACTGGATAATTTATGAAGAACAGAGAACAGACATTTGAGTTTTGGAGTCTGGGAAGTCCAAGATCAAGGTACTGCCCGGTGCAGGTGCCTGCTGAAGGTGCCAACCCTGCTTCCAAGATGACTACCTGAACCCTGTGCCCTCCAGAGGGGAGGAATACGTGTCCTCACAAGGCAAAAGTCAGAAGGGCAAAAAGAGGTGAAGGTCCTTCATCAGGTGCTTTTATAAGGTCACTTAACCTTATAAACTCGTTCACCTCCCAGTGGTCACACTTTTCAATATTGTTTCATTAGGGATTGAGTTTTAACAAGAATTCTGTAGGGGACGAAACATCCAAACTATAGCAGCCCTATATGCTGTATATTAGGTCTCCAGAACTTGTTTGTCCTGTGTAACTGAAATTTTCTGCCCTTTGACAAGTATCTCCCCATTTCCACAGCCTGGCACCTTTCTACTGTCTCTTCCTATGTGTTCAACTTTTTAATATTTCATTAAGAAGTAGTGTTTTTCCATGCATGGCTTATTTCACTTTATGTTTGGCATAAGTCCTCCAGATTCACTTATGTTGTTGAAAATGGAAGGATTTCCTTATTTTTCAAGCAGAATAATGTTTCATTACACACACATACACCCAGAGAAGAGAGAGAAAGAGAAAGAAACAGAGAGAGAGACAGAGACAGAGAGAGAGACAGAGAGAGAGAGAGAGAGAAACAAGGAAACAGGGAGAGGGAGAGGAAGAGAGAGAGAGAGAGAGAGACACACACACACACATTTTCTTTTCCCATTTATACACTTAGGGATGCTTAGGTTCTTTCTGTATCTTGACTTTTGTAAATAATGTTGTTATGAATATAGCACTTGCAGATACGCTTCCAGATATTGATTTTATTTCCTTTGGATACACACACAGGTGTGAGATTACTGGATCAGGTGGTAGTAGTATTTTTAATTTGCAGAGGAACCTCCACACTGTTTTTCACAGTGCGTGTACGTTTACATTCCCACCAATTGTGTATGAGGGTTCAGTTTTCTCCTAATCCTTGTCATTGCTGGTTATCTTCTGTCCTTTTAACAATAGCTATTCTAACGAGTACAAGGTGATATCTCATTGTCGTTTTTATTTACATTTCCCTGGTTATTAATAATGTTGAGCATCTTTTCATATACCTATTGGCCATTTGCATGTCTTCTTTTGAGAAAAGTCTGTTCAAGTTTTTTGTCTATTTTTAATTATTATTTATTTTGCTATTTAGTTTTATGAATTCCATATATAGGATGTAACCCCTTATTGGATATATGGTTGCAAATATTTTATCCCCCTCTGTAGTTTGCCTGCTTTGTTGACATTTTCCTTTCTTGTGCAGAAACTCTTTTCATTTGAAACAGTACCACTGTATGTTTGCTTCTGTTTTCTCTGCTTTGGTGTCATATCCAACAAATAAACAAACAAAACATTGCCAAGACCAATGTCAAGGAGCTTTTCTTTTTTTTCTTTTTCCTACAAGTTTCTTGGTTTCTGATCTTATGTTTAAATCTTTAATACATATTCAGTTGATTTTTGTGTATGGTGTAAGATAAGGAACCAGTTTTAATTTTTGGTATGTAGATATTCAGTTTTCCCAAAGCCATATATTGAAGAGATTGTCCTTTTCCCAGTTTTAATTTTGGTGTATTTGTCAAAGATTAATTGACTATATGTGTGTGGGTTTATTTCTGTACTGTCTGTTCTTTTCTATGAATCTATATGTCTGTTTTTATACAAGTACCATACTTTTTAAATTATGATAGCATAGTAGTATATTTTGAAAACAGGAAATGTGAGGCCTCCAGTGCTGTTCTTCTTGCTTAATTTAGCTATTTGTGGTCTTTTGTTGTTTTTGTTGTTGTTTTTATAAATTTTGGTATTCTGGTTTTCTATTTCTGTGAAAAATTACAATGGAATTGTAGGAATAGCACTGAGTCTGTAGATTGCTTTGGGTAATATGGACATTTTAAAATATTAATTCTTTCAATCCATGTACATGGATAGCTCTCCATTTATTTGTCTTCAATTTCTTTAATCAAAATGTTATAGTTTTCAGTATACAGATCATTCACTTCCTTTGTTAAAATTATTCCTAAGTATTTTATTCACTTTGATCTTACTGTAAATGAAATTGTCTAAAATATCCTTTTCTGATAACCCACTGCTATTTTATGGAAGCAAAATTGATATTTGTATGTTGATTTTGTATCATATGACTTTATTGAATTTGTTTATTAATTCTAATGGATTTTTTGGTGGAGTCTGTAGTGTTTTCTGTATATTAGATCATGCTTTTGGAAAGATGATTTTACTTATTCCTTTTTGATTTGGATGCCTTTTCTTTGTCTTGACTAAGTGCTCTGGTTAGGACTTCTAGTATTATGTTGAGTAAAAGTGGCTAGAGTGGGCATTCTTGTCTTGTTCTTCTTAGATTTGAAGTTTTTAGCTTTACACTGTTGAATATTATGTTAGTTGTGGGCTTATGATGTATGGCCTTTTATTCTTTTCTTATTTCTGCTAACTTTGGGCTTAGTTCATGTCTTTATCCAATTTCTTCAATTGCAAAGGTAGGATATTTATTTGAAATCTTTCTTTTTTCTTGATGACTTCTTCCTCAAACCTGCTTTTACTTCATCCCATAAGTTTTGTTTCGTTTCCATTTTCATTTGTCTCAAGATACATGTATTTTTTAAAACTTTCTTTTTAATTTCATTTTTGACCCATTGGTTGTTCAGGAACATATTGTTAATTTACATGTATTTGTGAATTTTTCAGTTTTCCTCCTTATTAATTTCTGGTATCATACCATGTTGGTCTGAAATGATACTGGACATGATTTCAGTTTTTTAAAAATTGTTTAGACTTGTTTTGTGGCCTAATAAATGGTCTCTCCTGGAGAGTATTTTATGTGTGCTGGAGAAGAATGTGTATTCTGCTGTCGTTGGATGGACTGTTCTGTGTATGGCTGTTAGGTTCATTTGGTCTAAAGCATAGTTCAAGTACGTTGTTTCCTTATTGATTTACTGTCTGGTTAATCAATGTATCATTGAAAGTGGAGCCTTGAACTCCCTATTATTATTGTAGTTGTGTCTTTTACTCCTTTCAGTTCTGTTAATATTTACCTTACATATATAGCTACTCTAATATTCAGTGCATATCTATTTACAATTACTCTTTTATCATTTTATAATAAATTGACCATTTTATTATTGTATTTTTCTCTTTTTACAGTTTTTGACTTAAAGCATATTTTGTTTGACATAAATATAAATAAACATGCCCTCTGGGTCATCATTTGCTTGGAGTATCTTTACCTATTGTTTCACACTTAGTCTATGTGTATCAAAAAACTTTACTAAGTCTCTTGCAAACAGCATAAGGTTGGATCTTGGTTTTTATCCTTTCATTCACTTTATGCCTTTTGATTGGCAAATGCTGTCTATTTACAGTTAATGTAATTATTAATAGGTAAGAACATATTCTTGACATTTTGTTAATTGTTTTCTGGCTATTTTTAAAGCTATTTATTCTTTTTTTCCTCTATTACTGTTTTTCTTTTAATTTGATAATTTTTTTGTGTGTTGGTATGTTGGTATGCTTTCATTCATTTCTCTGTTTTTTTTTTTTTTTCTTGTGTGTGTGTGTGTGTGTGTGTGTGTGTGTGTGCATCCACTGTAGGTTTTTTATTTGTGGTTACCAAGTATCTATATAAATATCTTATAGTTACAAAAGTCTATTTTTAACCTGATAGTAACTGAACTTACGTCACATTAAAAAAAAACTACACTTTTACTTCCAACCATCTCATTTTATGTTTTAGATGTCACAATTTGCAGCTCTTTATATTGTGTTTCCATTAAAAAATTGTTGTAGCTATAGTTATTTTTAATACTTTTTTGTCTTTTAATCTGAATATTCAGTTAGAAGTGATTTACACACCAACATTAAAGCATTAAAGTATGCTGAATTTGGCTATATACTTAACTTTACTGTGAGTTTTATAATTTCATGTTGCTAATTAGAATCCTTTTACTTTATTTTGAAGAACCCCCGTTAGCATTTTTTTTTTTAAGATAGGTATTGTGTAAATGAATTCTTTCAGCTTTTGTTTGGGAAATTCTTTTTCTTTTTTTTTTATTTCTGAGGGGCAGCTTTGCTGGGTAAAGTAGGTAAAGTATTTTTGATTTGGTAGGTTTTTTTTCTTTCATTGGCCCACTCTTTCCCCGTCCTGAAGATTTCTTCTGAAAAATCCGCTGATAGCCTTGTTCATGTATGTAATGAGCCTTTTTTTTCCTCTTGTTGCTGTGAAAATTCTGCTTTTCATTTTTAACAGTTTGGTTATTGTGTATCTCAGTGAATAATTCGTTGGGTTGAAGCTATTTGGGAACTTTTAAGCTTCATATATCTCAGTGTTCAAAAGTCTTTCTCTTTATCCAAATTTGGGAATGTTTCAGCCATTATTTATTTAATAAGCATTCTACTGCCCCTTTTTCTCACCTTTTTCTATTTTTAAAATCTCATATTGTAAAAGTTAGGTCTCTGGATAATGCGCCGTAAACCCTGTTAGGCTTTCTTTGTTCTTCTTAAATCTTTTTTTTTTTTTTTTTCATTTTCCTTGGCTGGATAATTTCAAATAATCTGTCTTCAAGTTCACAGATTTGTTTTTAATCTGCTTGATCAAATGTGCTTTTGGCATTCTTTATTATATTTTTTATTTCTTTTTATTTTTCTGCTCCAGTATTTCTATTTGGTTCTTTTCTATATACATAATTTTGATCTCTTTTTTGAATTTCTCTGGATGAGGTGAGAAAGAAGTAGGACTATTGGGTAGCATGCTGCATGGCTGGAGGAGTCAGGCACTCACTCATTGCTCTCTCACGTTCCCCTATCATTCTGGCTTTGTTGAGCAGAATGTAACAAAACCAACTGGAGAGGTGCCTGTTAGAGCCAGAGCAGAGATTTTTCTTTCACCTGAGATCTGGCCTCCCATGTTGTTGTGTATATTTCTATTTGTGTTTTTCAAATGCTGATTACTCTGTATTGCCTTTCCTTTAGGATGAACCCAGCTCTGGGATGGATCCCTGCTCTAAGCGGTACCTATGGCAAACAATAATGAAGGAGGTTCGGGAAGGCTGTGCTGCAGTGCTGACCTCCCACAGGTGAGGTCCAGTTTCTCTTATAGCCATTTCCTGAGTAAGACTGAGTAACAAAGGTTAAGAAGTGCATTTAGGCCCCTGCACAATGCTGACATAGACATTTCTTTTTTTTTTTTTTTTTTTTTTTGAGACGGAGTCTTGCTCTGCTGCCCGGGCTGGAGTGCAGTGGCTGGATCTCAGCTCACTGCAAGCTCCGCCTCCCGGGTTTCCACCATTCTCCTGCCTCAGCCTCCGGAGTAGCTGGGACTACAGGCGCCCACCACCTCGCCTGGCTAGTTTTTTTTTTTGTATTTTTAGTAGAGACGGGGTTTCACCGTGTTAGCCAGGATGGTCTCGATCTCCTGACCTCGTGATCCGCCCGTCTCGGCCTCCCAACGTGCTGGGATTACAGGCTTGAGCCACCGCGCCCGGCACATTTCTTAATCTTTACAGCACAGTAATGGTGATATTGTTGTTAGCCCTTATTGTATAATTTGAGACTGAAACCATGAGGGATTGTTATGTAACCAAGTTTACATAGCAAACAGGTGGCAGAGCTAGAATTTGAACCTAGTATTCTGTGTCCAAAGATGATGTTCTTGCCTCATCCATTGCTGCTGTTCAAGGATGAGTGCTAGACTACTGTTTTCAGGTCTTCCTGAAGGATCTTTCAGATCCTTTCCATTCGAAGGCCTCTTATTTCAGCAGGTAGAATTAGTTGAACTAAAATACTTAACAGGTTACTGCATCTGGTTTAACATTTTCTTTATCACAGAATTAAGTTTGTAATTAGATTTCAAAACTATTGACTTCTTTTTAATTTTCTAATACATTGTTCTAGGCCACACAGAATTACAAATACAGATTTTATAAAACCTACTTATGGGAAGCGAGCAATGTAATTTAACTAATACAAATCCTAATGATGTAATAAAGACCAGGCTTTAACATTTAGACTTGTTTTGTCTTTATGCTTAAGTAAAATATACTGTCAAGATGTCAAGAGCTGCCAAAGATCTGACATTTTGCCCTTTTGCAAGCTGGCAAATTTAGCTTGATACAGTTTTACGGATGTTGACACAAGAAATGAGACTTCTGGGTCGGAGATGAAATACTTTATTTCTCACACCAAAAACAGTAGCCAGAGTGTCAGCATGGTTTCTCATTGGTTCCCTAAACCCCAGTTTCTACTGGACTAATGGATGCCTGCTCACATAGGAGAGGAATGCCGAATCTAGTGAAATTACCACCTTATAACATCTAATAAGGAAGTCAGCTCTTGGTTTGGGAGGAGGTGTCACTTCTTCCATGGTTGTTTGCTGCAAGCACAACTTTGAGAAATGGCTCAGGTAAAGAGCAGTTAGGGCCTTATATTCTTGCAATTCGTGGCAAGACATGTAGGAACGCAAGGGACCCATGGAAACATGCTTCCCAACAGTCTAAATCATTCAGTCTATGCTTGAGTACCCCAGCTCTTGTTACCAGAAGTGATATAAACCTAGCCCTATCATTTGAAATGTGAGATTTCTGAGAGGACCTCAGAAGACTTTGCTGATTACTGCAGCATTATCAGTTTGTGTAAAAATGCTATTAAATGCTATAACTCAGCATGCATAATCCTATTATACATAAATCTTACAGTCATTTCCTGTAACAAGTATTAGTGGCTGCAAAGCCAATGTATTGTGAATAAATCAGCCATTCACACATTTCTCACATTGCTGCATGTCAAAGTAGACTTTTCTCCTTAATTTTCTATCTTTGGGCTCTTTCTTTTTTTAAAAAAGTCATTCACTGATAGGTTTGTCTATATTGCTTAACATTCCCCAATTTTCACTGCCAGACTAAACTTTACACTGTTGTTTTTTTAAATATCACTTTCTGAAGTATAATTTACATTTCATATAACTTAACCACTGTAAGTATGGAATTCTATGATTCTTTAGTAAATTTATAGACTTCTGCAAATGTTACCATAAATAAGTCTTAGAAAATTTCTGGCACCTGCCCCTAAATTTTCTCATGCTTATTTTCAGTTAAATTAGCATTCAAGGCCGGGTGGGGTAGTTCACACCTGTAATCCCAGCACTTTGGGAGGCTGAGGCGGGCTGATCTCGAGGTCAGGAGATCAAGATCATCCTGGCTAACACGGTGAAACTCGTCTCTACTAAAAATACAAAAAATTAGCCGGGCATGGTGGTGGGCGCCTGTAGTCCCAGCTACTCAGGAGGCTGAGGCAAGAGAATGGCATGAACCTGGGAGGTGGAGCTTGCAGTGAGCTGAGATTGTGCCATTGCACTCCAGCCTGGGTGACAGAGAAAGACTGCGTCTCAAACAAACAAACAAACAAACAAACAAACAACATTCAAAACCTCCACCTAGGAAAACATTGATGGCTTTCTGTCACGTAAATTTGCTTTATATGGATATTTCGTTAACTGAATCATATAATCAGTAGTCTGCTGCCTCTGACTCTTTTTTTAATTTACTGTAACACTTTTAAAGTCTATCCATTGCGTTTTGTGTCAATACCTTGCTCCTTTTCATTCTGAACAGTATCCCATTTTATAGCTATACCTCTTCTGTTTATCCATTCACTGGTTGATGAGCATTTGTGTTGTTTCCAGTGTTTTGCTATTATGAATAACATGTTATGAACAGTCATATAAATGTCTTTGTATGTATAGACATGTTTTAATTTTTTTAAATTTTTCTGAGTCAAGTTGCTAGGTTGAATAGTAAGTTGTATTTGATACTTTAAGAAACTGCATAATGATTTCCCAAATTGACCTTATCAGTATATGTTTCCAGCAACAATGATGAGTCTTCTTTATTCCATATCCTTGTCACTACTGTCTGTCTTTTCTGATTATAGGCATCCTAGTGAAGTTGGGTTTTAATTCACATTTTCCTAAGGACTAATGCTGTTAGAATCTTTTTATGTTCCTAATGGTTATTTGTATTAATTCTTTAGTGAAATATCTATTCCAATATCTCCTCCATCCTCCATTTTTTAAAAATGGCTTTATACTTTAGAATAGTTTTAGGTTCACTGTAAAATTGAGAGGAAGGTACAGAGATTTTTAAAATCCCTCCTTGCCTTCACACATGCATATCCTCCCCTATTATCAACATACAGCACCAGAGTGATACATTACAGGACAGAGTGATACATTAAACAGTGATATATTAAAACTGATTAGCCTACATTGACAGCACGTCACCACCCCAATCCAGTTTACATAGGGTTGGTTCACTCTTGGTGTTGGACATTTTACGGGTTTGGACAAATATCTAATAAGAAACCACCATTTTAGTATCAGACAGAATTGTTTCTTGGCCCTAAAAATTTTCTGTGTTCCACCTATTCATCTCTCCTGCCTAACCCCTGGTAACCACTCATCTTTTTACTGTCTCCATAATTTTACCTTTTCCACAGTGCCATATAGTTGGAATTATATAGTATGTAGTCTTTTCAGATTGACTTTTTGCATTAAGTTTCTCCCATGTCTTCTCATGGCTTGATAGCTCATTTCATTTCATTATGTGATCCTGAGTCATATTCCACTATCTGGATGTACTACAGCGTATTTATTCACTCATCTGCTGAACCACATCTTGGTTGCTTCCAAATTTTCACAGTTTTGAAAAAAGCTGCTTAAGCATCCATGTGCAGTTTTTTGTGTGAACATATTTTCAACTCCTTTGGGTAAATACCAAGGAATGTGATTGCTGGATTGGATGGTAAGAGTATGTTAATTTTTGTAAGGATCCTTTATTTTTAAATTGTTTTTTATCTATTATTTTTGAATTGTAATAGTTCTTTTTATGTAGCAGATATTCCTATATTCTGAATAGAAGTCCCTTGCTGGATAAATGATTTGCACATGTGTATTTCCAGTCTATGGCTGTTTTTCCATTTTGTTAATGTCTTTCCATTTTCCATTGTCTTTGGAAGTGCAAACATTTTAAATATTGATTACATTCAGTTTATTGATTTATTTTTATATGATTTGTGCTTTTGGTGTCTCATCTAAGAACTATTTGTTCAAGTCCTAGAGATTTTCTTCTATCTTTTTTTATCTAAAAATTGTAGAATTTTAGCTCTTATATTTAAGTCTTTGATCTATTTCAAGCTAAATTTTGTGTATAGTATGAGAAAAGGATATAAATTCATCTTTATGTATGTTAATATCCAATTATTTCAGCACTCTTCCTTGAAAAGATGATCTTTTATCCCACTGAATTGTCATAGCACCTTTATTGTATTATTTATTATGTGATTTATTTTTGAACTCTCAATTATTATCCATTGATATGTATGCCTATTTTCTTGACCAATAATATCATGTTGATTATGGTTGTTTTCTGTTAAGTTTTGTAAATAGTAAGTGTTATTCCTTCAGCTTTTTCCTTCTATTACAATATTTTTCATTCTCTTGAAATATTTTTCAGTTTCTCTTGTGATTACTTCTTTGACCCTTAGTTTATTTAGAAGTGTTGTTCCATTTTCAAATACTTGGAGATTTTTAAGACTTTTTTTCTGTTATTCACTTCTGATTTAACTGTTGTAATTAGATAAAATATGTTGTATGATTTTCATCCTTTTAAATTTGTTAGGACTTTTTAATGGCCTACCAGAGGGGTTACAGTTTTTTTTTTTTTTTTTTTTAATAAAACCCCATTATATATATATTTGGTTTTGCAAGTCATATGGTGTGTACTGCAGTATCCAACTCCACTGTTGTAGTGTGAAAGCTTCCCCTAGCATTAGGTAAATGCATAATTGTGGTTGTATTCCAATAAAACTTTGTTTATTCCTCTCCCCCATCCCCCACAAAATTGTGGCAGGCTGGATTTAGCCAATATGCTGCAGTTTTTTACTCCAGGCTTTAGAGGTGGTTTATCCTAGAGAATTGTCTATGCAAAGGAAAATGTATTCTATAGTATTTGGATGGAATAGTGTATACACAGCAAGTTAGTTTTGACAATGTTGTTTAAGTATTCTGTATTCTTGTGGATTTTTCCCTGGGTATTCTATCAATTACTGAAAATAAGATACTGAAATCTTCAAGTATCTTTTTCTTTTCCTTCTTTAAATTCTGTCCGTTTTTGCTGCATATATTTGGAATCTGTGTAGTTAGTGAATATGCATTCTTAACTGCTATCATACTAATATTTTGACTTTCTCATCATTATGAAATGTCTCTTTTTCACTCTAGCAGTATATGTTTTATCTTAAAGTCTATTTTGTTTCTTAAAATAGCCATTGCTTCTGTCTCTTGGATAATGTTTGTATGGTATATCTTTTCATATTCTTTTACTTTCAAATAATTTGTGTCTTTGAATAGAAGGAGTGTTTCCTATCGATTGCGTATTGTTGGATACTGTTTTTTTCCCAATCTGACAATGTCTGCCTTTTGTGTGAGGTGTTTAAACTATTCCACATTTAATGTAATTATTGATATGGCTGAAGTAACATTGACTGTTTTGCTATTTTTTATATAATGTTTCCTGTGTTTCTTGTATCTCTGTTTCTACTTGACAGTCTTATGTATTAAATGAGTAATTTGAAGTATTCTGTATTTGATGTCTTATCTATTTTTTTAATTATGTTCTTACTGGCTAGTCTAAGGATGATAGTATACATCTTGATGCTAACTTAATTCTGGAAAAGTATTGTAATCTTGCCCTAATATGGCTCTATTTCCTCTGTTTTTCTTTTTGTTATTATTACCATATACATTACATTTTATATGCTCTAAATCCAATAAAGTACATTATAAGTTTCACTTTACTCAATTTTGAATTTTGAAAGAAGATAAGAAAATATATGAAAAAAGATATACACAGTCTTAAATAGTAATCCATATGCAATTGTCATTTCTGATGCTTATCTGTCCATATGAAAAATGTGAGAAAATTTTGGCTATTATTTACTCAAATAGTTTTTCTGGCCCTATTTGTCTTTCCTTTTCTTTTGGTCTTCCATTACATGTATGTTGAAACTCTGATGTTATCGCACAAGTCTGAGTTCTTGGTCATTTTTTTAGTCTTGTTTTTCTCTATTTTTGGATTGGGTAAACTTTATTGATCTATGTGTTCACTGATTCCTCTGCCATTTTGAATCGGGTGTTGACTCCGCTAGTGAAGTTTTCATTTAATTTCTTGTAATCTTTAACTGAAAGATTTATTTTTGGTTCTTTTTTATATTTTTTATCCCCTTCTTCAGAATCCCTATTTACTGATTTTGTTGTCATACTTTTCTTTAATTTTTTTTTTTTTTTTTTAATTCTTAAAGTTCTGGGGTACATGTGAAGAACGGGCAGGTTTGTTACATAGGTATACATGTTCCATGGTGGTTTGCTGCACCCATCAACTTGTCATCTGTATTAGGTATTTCTCCTAATGTATCCCTCATACAGCACCCTCCCCACCCCCCAACAGGCCCCTGTGTGTGATGCTCCCCTCCATGTGTCCATGTGTCCTCATTGTTCAACACCCACTTATGAGTGAGAACTTGCTGTGTTTGGTTTTCTGTTCTTGTATTACTTTGCTGAGAATGATGATTTCCAGCTTCATTCATGTCCCTGCAAAGGACATGAATTCATCCTTTTTTATGACTGGATAATATTCCATAGTGTATATGTGCCACATTTTCTTTATCCAGTCTATCATTGATGGGCATTTGGGTTGGTTCAAAGTCTTTGCTATTGTGAACAGTCCCTCAATACGTATGTGTGCATGTATCTTTATAGTAGAAAGATTTATAATCCTTTGGGTATACACCTAGTAATGGGATTGCTGGGTCAAATAGTATTTCTAGCTCTAGATCCTTGAGGAATTGCCACACTGTCTTCCACAATGGTTGAACTAATTTACACTCACCACCAACAGTGTAAAAGCATTCCTATTTCTCCACATTCTCTCCAGCATCTGTTGTTTTGTGACGTTATAATGATCGCCATTCTCACTGGCATGAGATGGCATCTCATTGTGGTTTTGATTTGCATTTCTGTAATGACCAGTGATGATGAACTTTTTTTATGTTTGTTGGCTGCATAAATGTCTTCTTTTGAGAAGTGTCTGTTTATATCCTTTGCCCACTTATTGATTTTTTTTCTTGTAAATTTGTTTAAATTCTTTGTACATTCTGGATATTAGCCCTTTGTCAGATGGATAGATTGCAAAATTTTTCTCCCATTCTGTAGGTTGCCTGATCACTCTGATGATAGTTTCTTTTGCTGTGCAGAAGCTCTTTCATTTAATTAGATTCCATTTGTCAATTTTGGATTTTGTTGCCATTGTTTTTGGTGTTTTAGTCATGAAGTCTTTGCCCATGCCTATGTTGTGAATGGTATTGCCTAGGTTTTCTTCTAGGGTTTTTATGGTTTTAAGTCTTACATTTAAGTCTTTAATCCATCTTGAGTTAATTTTTGTATAAGGTGTAAGGAAGGGATCCAGTTTCAGCTTTATGTATATGGCTACCCAGTTTTCCCAACACCATTTATTAAATAGGGAATTATTTCCCCATTGCTTGCTTTTGTCAGGTTTGTCAAAGATCAGATGGTTGTAGATGTGTGGTGCTATTTCTGAGGCCTCTGTTCTGTTCCATTGGTCTATATATCTTTTTTGGTACCAGTACCATGCTGCTTTTGTTACTGTAGCTTTGTAGTATAGTTTGAAGTCAGGTAGCTTGATGCCTCCAGCTTTGTTCTTTTTGCTTAGGATTGTCTTGGCTATGTGGGCTCTTTTTTGGTTCCATATGAAATTTAAAGTAGTTTTGTTTTTCCAATTCTTTGAAGAAAGTCAATGGTAGCTTGATGGGGATAGCACTGAATCTATAAATTATTTTGGACAGTATGGCCATTTTCACGAGATTGATTCTTCCTGTCCATGAGCATGGAATGTTTTTCCATTTGATTGTGTCCTCTCTTATTTCCTTGAACAGTGGTTTGTAGTTCTCCTTGAAGACGTCCTTCACATTCCTTGTAAGTTGGATTCCTACTTATTTTATTCTCTTTCTAGCAATTGTGAATGTCAGTTGACTCATGATTTGACTCTCTGTTTGTCTGCTATTGGTGTATAGGAATGCTTGTAACTTTTGTACATTGATTTTGTATCCTGAGACTTTTCTGGAGTTGCTTCTGAGCTTAAGAATATTTAGGGTTGAGATGATGGGATTTTCTAAATATACAATCATGTCATCTGCAAACAGGGACAATTTGACTTCCTCTTTTCCTAATTGAATACCTTTTCTTTCTCTTGCCTGATAGCCTGGGCCAGAACTTCCAATACTATGTTGAATAGGAGTATTGAGAGAGGGCATCCTCATCTTGTGCCAGTTTTCAAAGGGAATGCTTCCAGCTTTTGCCCATTCAGTATGACATTGCCTGTGGGTTTGTCATAAATAATCTTATTATTTTACAATACATTCCATCAATACCTAGTTTATTGACAGTTTTTAGAATGAAGGGCTGTTGAATTTTGTCAAAGGTCTTTTCTGCATCTATTGAGATAATCATGGTTTTTTCTTTTTTTTTTTTTGTCATTGGTTCTGTTTATGTGATGGATTACATATATTGATTTTGTATTTTGAACCAGATTTGCATCCCAGGGATGAAGCCGACTTGATAGTAGTGGATAAGCTTTTTGATGTGCTAATGGATTTGGTTTGCCAGCATTTTATTGAGGATTTTTGCATCGATGTTTATCAGGGATATTGGCTTAAAATTTTCTTTTTTTGTTGTGTCTCAGCCAGGTTTTGGTATCAGGATGATGCTGACCTCATACAATGAGTTAAGGAGGATTCCCTCTTTTTCTATTGATTGGAATAGTTTCAGAGGGAATGGTACCAGCTCCTCTCTGTATCTCTGGTAGAATTTGGCTGTGAATTTGTCTGGTCCTGGACTTTTTTGGTTGGTAGGCCATTAATTACTGCCTCAGTTTCAGAACTTGTTACTGGTCTATTCAGGGATTCAACTTCTTTCTGGTTTAGTCTTTGGAGGGTGTATAATATTTCAGTAATTTCTCCATTTCTTCTAGATTTTCTAGTTTATTTGCATAGAGGTGTTTATAGTATTCTCTGATGGTAGTTTGTATTTCTGTGGGATTGGTGGTGATATCCCCTTTATCATCTTTTATTGTGTCTGTTTGATTCTTCTCCCTTTTCTTCTTTGTTAGTCTGGCTAGTAGTCTATCTATTTTGTTGATGTTTTCAAAAAGTCAGCTCCTGGATTCATTGATTTTTGGAAGGATGTGTTGTTTCTCTCTCTCCTTCAGTTCTGCTCTGATCTTAGTTATTTCTTGTCTTTGCTAGCTTTTGAATTTGTTTGCTCTTGCTTCTCTAGTTCTTTTAATTGTGATGTTAGGGTGTCAATTTTAGATCTTTTTGGCTTTCTCTTGTGGACATTTAGTGCTATAAATTTCCCTCTACACGCTGCTTTAAATGTATCCCAGGGATTCTGGTATGCTGTGCCTTTGTTCCCATTGGTTTCAAAGAACATTTTTATTTCTGCCTTAATTTCGTTATTTACCCAGTAGTCATTCAGGAGCAGGTTGTTCAGTTTCCATGTAGTTGTGTAGTTTTGGGTGAGTTTCCTAATGCTGAGTTCTAATTTGATTGCACTGTGGTCTGAGAGACTGTTATGACTTCTGTTTTTTTGCATTTGCTGAAGAGTGTTTTATTTAGTTTTGTGTGGTCAATTTTAGAATAAGTGTGATGTGATACTGAGAAGAATGTATATTCTGTTGATTTGGGATGGGGAGTTCTATAGATGTCTATTCGGTCTGCTTGGTCCAGAACTGAGTTGAAGTCTTGGATATCCTTGTTAATTTTCTGTCCCATTGATCTGTCTAATATTGACAGTAGGGTGTTAAAGTCTGCTACTATTATTGTGTGAGAGTATAAGTCTCTTTATAGGTCTGTAAGAATTTACTTTATGAATCTGGGTGCTCCTGTGTTGCATGAATAAATATTTAGGATAGTTAGCTCTTCTTGTTGCATTGATCCCTTTGACATTATGTAATGGCCTTCTTTGTCTCTTTTGATCATTGTTGGTTTAAAGTCTCTTTTATCAGAGACTAGGATTGCAATCCCTGATTTCTTTTGCTTTCCATTTGCTTATTCCTCCATCCCTTTATTTCAAGCCAATATGTGTCTTTGCACATGAGATGGGTCTCCTGAATACAGCACACCCATGGGTCTTGACTCTTTATCCAATTTGCCAGTCTGTGTCTTTTAATTGGGGCTTTTAGCCCATTTATATTTAAGGTTAATATTGTTATGTGTGAATTCGATCCTGTCATTATGATGCTAGCTGGTTATTTTGCCTGTTAGTTGATGCAGTTTCTTTATAGTGTTGATGGTCTTTACAATTTGGTATGTTTTTTCAGTGGTTGGTACCAGTTGTTCCTTTACATGCTTAGTGCTTCCTTCAAGAGCTCTTGTAAGGCAGGCCTGGTGGTGACAAAATCTCTCAGCATTTGCTTGTCTGTAAAGGATTTTATTTCTCCTTTGCTTATGAAGCTTTGTTTAGCTGGATATGATATTCTGGGTTGAAAATTCCTTTCTTTAAGAATGTTGAATATTGTCCCCCATTCTCTTCTGGCTTGTAGGGTTTGTGCTGAGATATCTACTGTTAGTCTGATGGGCTCCCCTTTGTGGGTAACCCGACTTTTCTCTCTGGCTGCCCTTAACATTTTCTCCTTCATTTCAACCTTGGTGAATCTGACGATTATGTGTCTTGGGTTTGGTCTTCTCGAGGAATATTTTTGTGGTGTTCTCTGGCTTGTAGGGTTTCTGCAGAGAGATCCACTGTTAGTCTGATGG